>NC_142346.1:34335000-34635000 GCF_054954075.1 Amborella trichopoda
GAGAGAGAGAGAGAGAGAGAGAGAGAGAGAGAGAGTGGCATGGGGGTGGGGGGATATGCAGTAGGTGCGTGGCGAGAGAGAGGGGCAGTGGAGTGGGGTTGGGGAGAAATGAAGTGGGTGGGTGGCCATGTGCCCGCACACCTCTTCCCAAGGCCTTTCTAGGGTTTTAAAATTAAAAAAAGGCTTGGGCCGGGTTCGGGCTGTAACTAAGGTTTTCAGGCCATGCCTAAACTGCCTATCTGCATTTTTTCGGGCCGGGCCTGCCCCTCTAAATTTTTGGATTTGTTTTTTTGGGGGTCATGGTCGGGTCAGCCAGAACTCAGCCCAGTGGCAGCCTTAGATGTGAACCCTGCTCTTCACATGTTTCATGCCACAATGGTACCAAATTGGAAGCGACCATGTATTAGTCAAATTTGATGTAGTGGTTATGTAAAAGGAAATCTTAAACTTGATTTGATGTTGAGGTACATTAAGGCTTTTTCATCCCACTCTTAATGTGATGTTGATTAATTATATTATTGTTAGTCACTTTGCTCAATGTAGTATGACTAAAATCGTCTTCCAGTTGATAGAATTGGGCATTTTTCGTTTGATGATACAAACACTACAGGTGGTGGCATTTTTAAGTTATTTCTTTCTGAACACAAGTAACTGCCCTAAGTAGGTGCTTGAGATGATAAATATACAAGTTGCAGATAGTGTACTACGTACACTATTGGAGGGGTTCTGTTTATTTCTGATCATAGTGACATGAGCTAACCTAATATATACAAAGTATGGTTTGATGAGCCATATCGACTGCCCAAGCTGTCATCTTAGAGTATTGTAAAACATTTTGCAGTTTTAAAGTATTCTCATGTACCTATGTCTCGTTTGCTAGTTTGAGTAGTTTCAATTGCTGTATTGATGTATTCTTCGGAAAATTTCTCTTAAAGTGGAACACTCAAATGTTAAGTGTGTACCTATCATATGGTTTTGTCATCTAGTTTGACAGCTATGGATTGTAAGGCTCAAACTAGTGCTCTAAAAATTGCTGATTCGGATTAGGTAACTGGGCCTATTCCCTTATGGAGTTGGGAATCGTCCCGATATGGCCAGGGGACTCGGTTTCTATCAGAAAACTTGGCTTTGATTCTATCAGAAAACTTGGATCGGTGATGGGATGGGCAAATCTTGTTCAATCAAACCACAAACCCAAAAAAAAAGAATCTTTAGTCATCCCTTTTCTAATCCTGAATCTTTTTTTTTTTGATAATTGCTCTCTCAAAATTTGTGGGTTTTCTTTTTTGACCCCAACCCACCAATTTTTTTATCATTATTTCTTGTTTTATCTCTATTTTCTCTCAAATTTGTTGCATTTTGATCTTCTCTCATTACTCAACAAGATCCTCATAGAAAACTTTTAGGATCAAAACCATAGATACCATCAACCTAGGTGTCAATCCTGCTCTAGGATCTCGCTCCAGTGCTCTTGGATAGGAACCTTGATCCCCACATTGGGATTTGACTCCCACTTTTTAGGGATCGCTCCTAGCCACTCAAAAGGGAAATCAAGATACCCAGAAGATAATCATTCGGCTCTTAGTTTCTATCGTACTTTCTCTATCAAATGCTTTTCGGTTATAAACTTTAAAATTGTGAATAAAGAAGCTTGTTATGCTTTTGGATGTTGTAAATTGTGAAATTGTTAAAAAGAAAAGAAAGGAGGTTTTCTATTGGTAAAAGATAATCTCCCTTGTATAGTTATTGGCTATTCCTATATGTTTCATCATAATATTTTTTATTGTATTGTTCAGATTATTGTTACATAAAAACTACACCTCAAAGGAATATAAAAATTCCATTTATTAACTACATAAAAGTTAATTAAGAAGTTACTTTTTATTGTCCATTTTTTATGTGCTCATTCTGTATTACATTTGTTGATATTAATATTATTTAATTTTTAAAAGTTTAGGTTTTTTAAAATTTTTATTTATTAATTTAATAAGCTTTCTACATGTCGAAACGTCGCATCCGCTTCCACTCTTGCCCATGCCCGTGCTCCTGCTCTAGCCAACTATAACAGAAATTAGAAAATAGGATTTTGGGGTTTTCCCCCTTTTAGTCACAATCTGCCATTTGTGATCTTTCTCTTTTCCAATCCAAAATCCATTTGAATTATATCATTTTTTGAATAAAATAATTTTATGATTCAAACAATCTTTTCTTTTGAATCAACTGCAGAATGAAATCATTTTTTGAATTGAATTTTAGTTGATATTGCCAAAATTTTGGCCATGTGTAGGAAACTCGGTTGAGGCTTGGGACTTGGCCCTTGCACAAGCCAAGTAACTCGGGTGTTTCCAAGTGGGCTACCCTATGTCCTGCAACGAGACCGAAAAGGCTCAAAAGCTGTGAAAATAAAATACAAAAAATTCAATTAAAAAGCAAAAGAAGTTATACTCATCATTAAAAGTCTATAAAGGTGGAAAAAAGTATATAGAAGATGGATAAAAGAAAAATGGATTTATGGATTGAAATAACTCAGAAAAATCCAGAAAAGGGAAAAATTAGAAATTTAGGGCATATGATAAGAAAAATTCATAGATCATCATAAAAAAAGTAAAAATTATCTGGAAACATATTTTTCATCATCAGATTAAGGATCGAGGAACAAATTTTGTATTTTTTAAGTTTATCTAATGAACCCTTTATTGTCTTAAAAACTCACCTCGACAAGGTTCTGAGATTGAGTTACATGGCCAAGTTTGGGTTGACTCAACAAATTTTTGAAACACTGGTCTTTTAGCAAAAATTGATTTTTTGAATTTAATTTAATTTTTTTTATTAAGAAGCTTTTTGAATATTTTTTTTTGATTGATAATCATTTGTTTGATTCAAATTTTAAGTTATTCATGAAAAATATGATCGTTCAATAATTTCAACAAATGAATGCATAGGTTGTCTACGTGTTTTTTCATGGTTCCATCTTTCTTGTTGTGATTCAAATGACTGTTCAATAATTTCAACAAATGGATGCATAGGTTGTCTAGGTTTTTTTCATGGTCCCATCCTTCTTGTTGCGATTCAAATCATTTTTCATGAAAAATATGATTTTCTTGGTTTGAATTTCAAAAAATCAATTTTCTTTACTCAAATCATTTTTTTTTTTTGTTTTCTAACTTTTTTATGTGTTTTTACAATTTTGGCTATTATCTTTTGGTTGGATAGGGTTGACTGAACCTATCCTGGTCAGAATCACCTATATGCACTGGTTCACCAAAGGGCCGATCTAGGGCCCAATTATGGGTTTCAAAACACTAGGTTCAACGATTCTCAAATTATGTAGCAAACGGATCAGCTTTGGAGAGCAGACTTGCATACCCTACATATTTATTTCTTGCGTCCGGATTTGGTATGAAAAAGTTCTCTTGATTGTGGACTTTTGAAGATATTCTCTTGATTGTGGAACCTTTTTATCCAGTTGGCCTTTTAACCTGCCTCTCTTTTGCTTACTACGTGCTGTCCCTTTTGATGTATTTCTCTTGGAACTTGATTTAGCCTTTTTATGGTGTTCTATCACAGAAAATGAAAAACAAAAGGATCAAGTATATCAAAAGAACAAATTACTCCTTTTTTTGTTGTCCTCTTCAGAAACTTTAGGGGCAGGGTTGATGAAAGATGGTTATCAAATGATAGAGTAATAATTAGACCTTTCTAGAAAACAGTGGGTAGGCTCCTGCTGCAACCTATAGGTCAGAAATGAAGAACATACTGTCGAGTTTCGCAAGCTCATAAGTGGACCTTTTACTTCTAGGATTTTATGGCCCAATTTTCAGCAGCCCCTTTAGCCTGGTACAATTTTAGGTCCCCATGGCCTTCAGTGATGAAGGTACATAAATGTGCAAAGACTTCTTTAGAAATGGAACTTGTATTTTGTCGACTTCGTTTCAATCTGATTTACATGTTATTGTCATATAAACTCATGTTTCAGTCTGCCGTTTGAGGCCCTAAGATTTTACATTCAATTGTTCTGCATAAGTCTAAGAACTTGAACTTGGTCCCCAACTCAAAGATTGGAAAAATCGAGTCAACTTGTGTAAGCATTTCAGTTTTGTGAAACAATTGGGGAGGTTTTCAAGTTTGACAAACATGGTCCTGTTCCATCCCGATGTTCGAACTTTGGTTGAGACTGGCTGAAGTACTACCACTTAAGTCATGATCAATGTACAAAATTCGGTTGCCTGGCCGCTTAGGTGGCCATTTTCTCAAACCACCTAGGTGTGGCCTAAATGGTCGGTCCTAAGCGGTTGTACTAAAGTGCCCGCCTGGGCGGCCTGAAAGGCAGGTGCCTAGGTGCCACTACGAAAATTAGAGGCTGAGGGTGGAAAATGCCCCTCGGCCAACGGGTATATTTGACTTTTTCCCCTCTAAAATTGGGGAGAAAGGGTTCTGCGTGCCATTCTTGCCCCTCAAAACTTTTCTAGTGAGATTTAGGGAGAGAAAATCCCTCTAAGAAACAAGATTTGAAGATTTGTCTCGATATCAAAATATTTTTTCCAACCTCCTCGAATGCTCACAAAATCGAAGGATATCCATCTGGAATATTTTTTAGGCTCATACTGGTTGTAAAAGAGGAGATTTGGAACCAAAACTTTCTGGTTTGGGCTGATATC
Organism: Amborella trichopoda; assembly: GCF_054954075.1. NCBI lineage: Eukaryota > Viridiplantae > Streptophyta > Magnoliopsida > Amborellales > Amborellaceae > Amborella > Amborella trichopoda. Next base: position 34,339,659 of record NC_142346.1, read on the forward strand.
AATTTCATTTCGAGAAGTTTAGTATATTTCAATATTTTTAATTAGCGTTATGTAGTTTTTTGTGTAAAATGTATATTAATGTTCATCTTTGTTTTTACTTTTTCTGTTTAATCTTTATGATATGTTGATATGTTATCAACTATTTGGATTATTCTCCCCTTTTGATATTTAGTTTGGGAAAACAATTCAATGGAAAAAGTCCGTTGCAAGGTTTCAAAAAACGCTAGGGAGCCGGCCTAGCGTCCAGGCGGGTACCCAGAACCTTGGGCACCTTGCTGTACAAGTTCTACATATATATATATATATATATATATACATGTATATTTGTGTCAATTTTGTAATTTATTACATTTGAAATGTTGTAACATATTTTTTTATACACAAACATATGATATATCATAATGGTGAGAATGAACTTGTTCAATATTTCAAAATTCGAACCATACAAAATTTAAAAGTCTAATAGGATATGTATTAGTAATAGTCTCCAACTCTCCATATTTCATAATAATTGATAAGTGAAAAAATTTAGGAAGCTTATTCAAACCATAAAAAATACTTTTGGTTCTCAGAAACAGGTATAGCTAAGAGATTGAGGGTTTATGGAATTGTTCTTTTCATTTTGGGGGTTAAAACTAACCCTCATAACCTATTTAAACATTTTTCGGGGTCAAAATTACCCCCTTTTCCCATTTGGGATCCCATGTCCTTGGGCGCTCGCTCAGGTACATCCACCCAGAACGGGCTGCCTAGGCCTAGGCGTGCGGTGCATAGGGTCTTGGGCACCTAAAGCAGGTGCCTAGGCACTGGGCCGACCGTTTTTTGAAACATTGGTCGATTGCCCCCAAATCAAATGAATAATTTTTTTTAATGCATGAGTTTACTTGTATGATTCATAATTTTTGTCCCCATTTTATGAGTTAGTTTAATAATTGCCTTATTAAATAAGGGAAAAGTTTATATAAAGTCGAGGCTCTAAACAATCAAATTAGAGCCTACCTAAAAATCTAGAAGATGTTGTTTTGATGCCCAAATATCCTCAAATTGATCATCTCGACATCAAGATGCATGGACATCAGAAAAAAATGGATTTCATATTTTGGGAATAGTTTATTTTGTAACGCATTTCTGGACCGTCAATTTTCAAGATTTTAAACTTTTCATATATCTGTCAATCGACACTATTTTCGAAGCTTTAAACTTTATAAATAAAGATGAAAATATATTTTAAAGCTATCAAAAAGATTTCCAGTATTGAAACCACGTTTCTAGACACTATTTGAAGGTAGGCTCCAATTTGATTGTTTAGAGCCTAGGCTCTATACAAACCGCACTCATTAAATAATTGCATGAATAATATGTTTTTTCTATTTTATGTGTTAAATCACTGTAATTTTGATGTGAAGGTTTTACCTAGATTTTCTTTTACCTTGATGATAGTTTTACTTATTCCTTGGAATGTTAAGTGCTCAAGATATTAAAGGGTCAATGCAATAATTCTTTCTACTTCATTTCCTATTTGTAATTTTTTAGATGATCATTTTTTAATATTCTTTGGATGAAGAATTTGAAATTCCAAATATTTAGTCTACATAATTGTAAATTAATCTTGCTTTTGTGTATGTATCCACAATTTCCACTTCTTGTAAATGTATTCAAGTTTTACTTTGTTGCTTTTGTATGAATTTTAGGATTAGGCGATAAGTTGATACTTCATAGTTAAGGGTTGTAGGTGAAAATCTCTTCCTCGAGTTCAAGTAAACAAGCTGATCTGGGTTGGAAATATTGATATTGTCCCAGCCCTGGTGACAAGAATATGATAGCTTGCAAATTTTGCAAAACGGAGCATAATGTTGGCATTAATAAATTAAAAATACATTTGGCTGGCAAGAGAGGGGATGTAGTGCCATGTACTTAAGTCCTTGCAAATGTTAGGCAAGATGTTGGTTCTCTTAGAAGGGGTTCGATAAAACAAATAACAGATGGCAAAACAATATAAACACATTAGGGCCTCTTTAAATATTTATGAAATAGATGACTAAGATGGAGATGAAGAGGGAGGGGCCTTCATATCTAGACCAAGTACATTTTTCCTCCTAATCTCTCGTTGTGGTTTGCAAAAGGGAGCCGGTACAGACTAGTCTAGAGTCATTTCAAGAAGCAGGATAGAGACAGGGTTAATGGGTGTTTGACACAATGGTACTTTTATGCAGGTCTCAAGGGGATTTTGTTGAAAAAAGTAGTTGAACTTGCAAATGACGACTTGAAGACCCACAAGGATGCTTGGGGCAGATGTGAGGTGATTGTTATGATAGATACTTGGACCGATAGGATTGCAAAGAGTGGTATGTATTTATTAATTAATTGACCCATGGGAACCCTTTTTATATAAACCATTGACGTTTCTGTTAAGATTTGTGATGCGGCTTTCATATTTAGTGTTATAGATCAATGCATTGTAGAGGTGGGGGAGGTACATGTTGTAGAGGTAGTCACAAATATGGCTAAGGCCAATATGGCAACTGGTAGATTGTTGGAGAGGTTGAGGGTGCACATTTTCTGGACGCTTTGCCAAGTTCATTGTATTGATCTCATGCTTAGAAAAGTTGCCATGAAGAAAGTGGTGTATGAGATATTAGAAAAAGCTGAAGCTATATCAATTTTATTTATAGCCACCACCAATATTTTAGCCATGATGAGGAAGTTTGCAGATAGAATTGACTTGGTGAGGCCTGGGGCAAAAAGGTTTGCCACTTCATTATTGTCTTTGGATTCTTTGGCGAAGCGAAAAGGCAAGATTCGACCCATGTTTGTCTCCTTAGATTGGAAGGAGAGCAAGTGGTCTAAGGAGACAAAGGTAAGATGGTCCATGACATAGTTATGCCATCGAGGTTGGAGTGGGGTTCAGTTTTGCCTCCATATTTTTCAGCTACTTGTGAAAGTGCTTCATCTTGTTGATAGTGAAAAGGAACTGGCAATGGGGCATATTTACAATGCAATGGAGGTTGCAAGACAAGAAATCAAGCTGAACTTGAAGCAAGATGAAAGCAATTATGACCCTTTTTTGAAAATTGTTGATGACTAGTGGAAGATGTAGTTGGAGAGACCCCTACACCTAGCATGGTATTCTCTCAAGTTGGAGAGACCCCTACACCTAGCATGGTATTCTCTCAACCTTACTTATTTCTATTCTGATCCTGAGATAAGAGGGAAGGGGTTCTTTTATGGGAGATTTAACGAGTGTAATGTGAGGTTCCACCCTCGACTCAGATGTTCACGACAAACCTTATGACCCCCGCCTGATGAAGTTAGCCCCATCTGAAGACTTGCTCATCATGACTAAACCATTGGTGTGGCTATGAATAAAAACTTCTACAGCTTCAGCTTTTTTTAATCTCATGCACCGCTTTCTATGTGACAATTTTTTTAAGTATGCGATTGATACAATGAGTTGTGCAAGGCGTCCAAAAAATGTGCAGCCTCGACCTATATAACAATCAACCAGCTGCCATATTGGCATTGGCCATATCTGTGACAACTTGCACAACATGTGCTTCCCCCGCCTCCATAATGCAATGATCTACAACACTAAATATGAAGGCCGCATCATGAATCTTATTGGATGTGTCAATCTCCTTTAAAAAAAAACGTTCCCATGGGAAGATTAATTAATAAATTCATAATGCTCATTGATCTCCTATCGGTCAAAGTATCTGTTATAACAGTCACCCCACATAATCCCTAATCATCCTTGTGGGTCTTTAAGTCGTCATTGTTAGTTCCACCACTTTCTTCAACAAAGGTCCCTTGAGCTCATAAGGTGTAGGGGCCCTATATGCTGTGCCAAACTGACTACCTCTAATATAGTTTTGAAACTCCTCAAACTGGCAGTATTAAATGGTATACCTGCTTGAGAGTACCATCGAGCTACATACTGATTAACCCTTTCTCTATTCTACTACTTCAAATGACTATCTAGACTAGTCTGTACGGGCTCCCTTTTGCAAACCACCACCTCGGGTTTAGGTGGGGGGAAGAATGTATCAATAGGTCCCATTCTTTGAGGTCTCTTATGCCCAAAGGTACTTGGTCTAGCTATGGAAGCTCTTCCATCTTTATATTCATCTTCTTCATCTATTACATAGATATTTACAGATGCCTTAATGCCTTCATATTGTTTGGTTGTCTGTCTTCTAAAAGATCCAATATTTCTTTCCAAACCTCCAGGCACTTGAGTACATAGCGATACTTCTATCTCTTGCTGGCCAAATGCATTTTTAATCTATAATGCCAACATTATAATTTGTTTTGGAAATTTTGCAAGCTATCATATTCTTGCCATTAGGGGGACACTATCCATATTTTCAACCCGGATCTGCTTGTTTAATTAATATATATTATATAATATAAATTACATTAATAAGATAAATATAAATGTATAATATATTATATAATATGATATAATATTATAATATTTCAATTAAAGACCATGTTTGGTTTTTGGTTATTTTGGAATTCAATTAAAAATGTAGGTAAAATATAAAATTGTTTGTCTCTTTGTGACAATTTTGATAAATTTCTCTCTTTTATTTGTGTCTACGTGTATGTCTATGTGCCCCTTGAGGGGTTGGTGGTGTAGGTATTAGATTGAAGATCAAATCATATGAACTACGAATAAATTTTATATCCCCCCCCCCCGAGTTGAGGGAGCTACCTTGGCACTCTGTCGTGCCCAACCAACTCTGGTGCGTCTGAGTCTACTCGCTCAAGGCGGCAAAACCCTGCAGTTAGCAAATAAAAAATTTGTAATAATATATAAAGTTTTAAATTGAGAAATAGAAGAATAGGGAAAAGGAAAAAAAAGGAGAAATATGTAAAAAATATTATAAGGACAACTTTGCAGACTCTGCACTGTGACAGTGCACTTATCGGTCGATTTTTGGAACAAATCAGCACTTAGTGCACTAATCGGCCGATTAGTGCGATTAGTCTGCCGATTAGTGCACTGAAAAGAATTTCAATTGCATATGTGACTCTTGGAATCGGGCCTGATCGGGATTGGCCAATGATTGATCCCTAGTTAGTCGGCCTATTTTTTTAAAATCGGCCGATCTTTTAAATACTAGGATGAATATCCTTTGATTTTGTGAGCATTCAAGGAGGTTGAATTTTTTTTTTTATTCTTGACAAATCTTCGAATCTTGTTTCTTAGAAGGTTTTTCTCTATGTAAACCTCAATAGAAAGTCTTGAGGGACAATAATGGCCCACAAAACCCTTTCCCACCTTTTTTAGGTTGGAAAATGTCAAAAATACCCATTGGCCAGGGTATTTTCTGTCTTCAACCTCGAATTTTTGAGGTGGGGCCTAGGCGAGTGCCTTAGTACACTCGTCCTAGGACCTACCACTTAGACCACACCTAGGTGGTTTGAGAAATGGCTGCCTAAGTGGCCAGGCGGCAGAATTTTTGTACATTGCCCATAAGAAATGGATCATAAGTATTACTTGTAGAGAATTCACTTTTCTAATATATACTTTCGATGATACTTGGAATGAATCTATTTTGTGCGTGTGCTCATGTCTGTATTGCTGTTTCCTTGCTTTAATTGAATTTCAATTGTGAACAATGGAAGGGTTAAGGGGAAATTGGCAGTGCTTTGTGGCTTGAGAGTTGAGATGCATGAGAAAGTTGAATTACTTCCAAGACCTCTTGCTTCAAGTTGTGGACTGATACTTCCGACATAAAAAATCATGCTACTTATATATAAAAATAGCAATGATGAACATGGATCTTTTTGTATTGCATTTTCTATCAAAGTGATGCTAGATTGTATTACTAATTGATTCCTCATATCCCACCAAAGTACATATATTCCTTTCTATTAATGATATGAACTAAAACTAGAATGTTTTCCTACGGTATTTTTTAGATCCTTAGATCTTTGCAAATGGAAAAGAAATATGAAATACGGGCAGTATCTTGACATTCAGCTTAGAATGACTTGGGATATATGAGTACTCATATTGAGCCCTTCACATTTGCAGGAGTTGAAGCGAATGGGGACACAACCTAAGGATATTTATGTCATGGTAGGGGATTTTTCTCGCCGAGTCAGGATTTCTCATTCTTCGTCTCTTTGTTTTTTCCCTTTAAAAACATGATTGCCAAGTTGTTCCGTCTGCCGTTACAGTTCCTATTTAATCTTTCTTTTAACTAATACATATGCTGATGAACTCAACCCCCTCTCTCTCTCTCTCTCCCTCTCTCTCCCTCTTTCAGTACCCCCTCCACCCCAAAAAAAAGAAAACACCCCAGATACATGCATGCATGGAATCACACATATGCAGTCATCTCAATGGAAGATCAGGGCTGCCAGGAAGGGTCTTCTGTCAGGCACCCTGCCTTTGTGAAAATGAAATCTAGTATGTAAAAATTTAAGTACATTTTTCTGAACTTCTTTTTAAATGCATTTTCCTTAGAAAAATAATCCAATTTCTTTACTACAAAAGTATTTTTCAGGAACCCAGGAAACGACACATTTAAAAGTTTCTTGAATGTCATAATTCAAGCACGTATGCAGTGAGAATACAGCAGCTATGTACTCCTGGGAAAATTCACTGTAGAAAAGCATTTGATGATGTTCCTCCCTAAGGGCCATGGTATATGGTCCCGTCTAAATTATTATTTCTGCTGATATTGTTCATTAATGCTCATTTGCAAAAGGGAAAAGTCTATATAGAGCCGAGGCTCTAAACAATCAAATTAGAGCCCACTTCAAAAATTTCACTAGAAGTGGTTGTTTTGATACCCAAATATCCTCAAATTAATCATCTCGACATCAAGATTCATGGACATAGAAAAAAATGGATTTCAAGTTTCGAAAATAGTGCATCTTGTAATGCATTTATGGACTGTCTTATGTATCTGTTTGATCTACACTATTTTTTAAGCTTTAAAATTTATAACTAAATATAAAAATATATTTTAAAACTATCACAAAGATTTTCAATATTCAAATAACCTTCTTGGCATTATTTGAAGGTGGGTTTTACTTTGTACAAACCACACCCTTTTCAAAAGCACTCCCTGCATTTTTCTTTGAAAGGAAATAATTGTTTAATTTGGAGACTTTCAGAACGAGTAGTCTTTGGAACATTTTTTGTTTTATTTTTATATTTTTTAAAAACGGCAGAATTTTTTGTGAAGAATAGAAATTTGGTTGATTTTCATTCTTATTGATCTTTGACTTTGACGTCGTTGAAATCATTATTTCTTTGAAAATCTTGGTAGAATTTAAGCCATAAGAATGTGTTTTTCATTCAAAGGTGTTTAAGATTTCAGCTTTTTCGTAGCGGTATCCACGTGTGCAATCAAATAATCTGAACCTAATAACCTATTTGCATACAACTCTTTCAGATGTGTCCAGTTGGGTGTGGTTAGTGAAAAGAAGGCGTCTGTAATCTAGCACCTTTTTATTTTATAAATTGGACAAATTTATATAGTAGCGGGGCCCTAAACAATCAAATTGAGGCGCATCTTAAAATTTCATTAAAAAAGGTTGTTTTAATGCTGATAAATCTATAATTCACCTCAAAATGTATAGATATAACAAAAATACCTTTTATTGGAAATAGTGTACTGTGTAGTGCATTAAAGTGTCTATAGATTTGTTCGATCTACACTAATTTTGAATTTTAAATTTTTGTAATTAGAGATGAAAATAAATTTTCAGGATATCATGAAGATTTCACTTGTCTTCAACGGGAATGCGGTCGCCACTTTCAAGTTTGGAAATTGGAAATCTGGATTTTAGGACCCAGAGGCCTGTTTAATGGCGTTTCTAAGAGACCTTTGGGACCTCTTGTTGAAAAGCTCCTTGTAGTTTTGGGGCTTTAATCCACCCGGGACAAAAATTACTCAAAATGGTAATGAGTTTGGCATTGCGGGGAGAGAAATCTAGGGGATTTAGGTACCCAACATCTACATGGTAGAATTTCCCTGCAAAACAAGAGATTTGAAAACTCATTGTTTGGCCTTACGTGTTTATAGGTGTGAGAATATCTCCAATCTAGTCCAACTATCCAGAAATGTTTACCAGAAGATGAGAATTCGAGAGAACATAATATGGAATATGTGAATTCCCTCACATTTGAAAATTTCCTTCATTTTGTCTGTCATGACACATGTAGTACTAGTAAAGGAGGGAACTGTAACTATCAACCACTGCTATTTCTTTCTGAAAGGCCCAGACCTGGTTGTTTTTGTTCTGCAATGTGTTTCTATGTATGTCATATAGTTGAGCTTGAAGTTTGGTTAGGGTTATATGTTTTCAACATGGTAGATAACAATAATGTCTCAAAAAGGACCCTAATGTCTCCCTCCCTAGTTTTAGGCAACATGAATTATTTACCTCTAAGAAATAGCAGCTAAATGCTTTGAACTATTTGTTTTGTAATAAGGCCAGTCATAGACTTACAAACATGAATTATTTACCTCTAAAAGATCAGCTAAATGGTTTGAACCACTTGTTTTATAATAAGGCCAGTCATAGACTTAAAAACATGCTGAAGTTTTTTCAGAATATATAAAGGGTGTGGTTTGTATAGAGCCTAGGTTCTAATCAATCAAATTAGAGCCTACCTTCAATAGTGTCGAGAAATGTGGTTTCAATACTGAAAATCTTTGTGAGCCTTAAAATCGATTCAACTTTCTTTCTTCAAGCAGTCTTGAATTTACTCATATGATCCAAATCTCTCTAAAATTCCCAAATAAATTAAATAAGAGTATATTTAAGAAGAAAATATATTTTTTAGACTTTTCAGCCGATCCTAAATTCAGCCAATTGATGCGGAATTTTAGGGAAAAAGTGAAACAAAATAAACTGGATTCCAATCTCATACCCAAAAATAAACACGTACAAAAAACTATTTTTCTTGTATGCCTAAAGGAAAAACTGTTTTTCTTGTAGGCCTAAAGGCAAACGAAAAAAAATCGTTTTCCCCTCAAAATCCAACCGAACCAGAACATATCAACCGTAAGAAAATAAAAGCGTCCAAAAAAATAAAAGAATTATACTCAACATTCAAAATTGTGAAAGCAATCTCCCATGGATAAAACAATTCTCCTTGTGATAATAAAGGGTGTCCTGGATTTTTACCATTTCTTAAGGGATACTTGCAAAAATAATTTTCTGTTTTGATATAGCACAAGTATGTATGACAACGTTTGCCAGTCAGAGAATCCTGGTTCTTTTTGCCCGAGAGAGAGACAGAGTGTTCAAGGGATAGAGAGAGAGAGGAGTTTGGACGAAAAGGAAACCTCATTTGTAAAGAGAGAGAGAGGGGGAGAGGAAGAGGGAGTTTATAAAGAGAAAAAAACTGATTTGTAGAGAGAGAGAGACAACGAAGAGAGAGGAGTTTGCATGGAGAGGACAACTGAGAGAGCTTCTCTAAGGCGAGCCATTCATGATTATTTCCCATCCGTTACATTTTTTTATTCCCAATTTTACTGCATTTTAATCTACATTTTATAAATATATTCTATAACATTGACACATGTTTATGGTTTTTGTGATTAGTGATAAACTAAGGATGTGCCACCTCATATGACTAAAGAACTTAGACACTTCTTAATATTTATTCCATAAAAACATTGTATATAATTAGACCTCTTACGTTTGGTGTATGGAGGTCACAATTACTTATAACCTTCCAATGTGAAATCTGATAGTTTGGGTGTGTCACAAAGTTCGACATATTTTTTTGAAAATTTTGGGCTTGATTAATGAAATTAATGCAGCCATCCAATTACACATCCAATAGTTAAAAAAAATGAAGAAAAAGAAAAAGAAAAACACTAGAAGATGGGATTTTAGTTGCGACTTATAGTGAGTACACATATATAGTACTGGTCTCGATACTTTGAACATAATGCTTCTATTTTATTTAACTTGTGGAATAGGCAACAGAAAAGTAAAGTGATTAGTTTTCTGTGGAGATATTTTCCCATGCCATTTTTATGAGTATTCTCACACTATGTCGATTTATTCCTACTGTCTTTTATCATGAAACAAACGATGAAGGCTCCCAAATCCCATTGGCCTGCCCATTCACTAGTTGCTTAGGGTTTTTACTTTTTGAAATAAGAGGACTATATGTCTAAACATAGTATTAGGCGAATGTGACGACTATGTGACTAAAACAATAGTATGAAACATGGGAGGTGACCATTCAAGGTGAAAATTTGAAATTAAAATTATGTTACATTATTTTTTTTTAACAATGAGATCAATAACCAATAATGGTAAACTTTATTTTTCATTATTTTTTATCTCATCGATAGCTAAAAAATTCCAATTATTATAAGACTACTAGTTGTTTTTGCCAAATGACAATATGTTTTACATACTCGAGTTACCGTATTCCTCATTAGAAGTTTGAGTGCGAAATCACAGAGAAATTTTCACTCATCGCAATCTCCATCAATAAGGGATCACGTGGCAAAAGCATTTCACTGTCTGTTGTCTGATTTTATTTATTTATTTTTGTGTAAAAAAGCTATATTATGTGATTTTTGTATTTTTGTGTGGTTTTCTGATTCTATGGAAGTTTCTAAGCAGGAATTTAATAAAAGCCAAAAGATATTGTACTACTCCTGTGGGAGTATACTATCCATTTGCTCCTTAGTTAAACCCATTGAGGTTTAATTTTAGGATCCCAAATTTAGGGGATTTAACTTCTTTAACCCACAGGAGTATACTATCCATTTGCTCCTTAGTTAAAACCATTGAGGTTTAATTTTAGGATCCCAAATTTAGGGGATTTAACTTCGTTAACCCATGGATTAACCTCAAGGAAAAAAAAATCTTAATTACATCCTTTATGTACTTTAATAAAATAATAGCAAAGTATACGAAAAGACCATTTACTTTTCGTACAAAGAAGTCATAATCACCATTGTCTGTCAGATTTTAAATCTTGTGATTGTAAGTGTGTCATTAACTAGATATAAAGTTCAAAACAAAATAATTGTCATTGTGACACACCCCAAACCATCCAGGTTGATATCTAATTGCTAGGCAAGATTGTGACCTCTTTGTAACAATGGTAAATGGTCTTATAGTATGCAATTACTAAAATAATATCTCCAAATTGAATAGAAACCATTCAATTTTTAGAAAGTGAGATTTAAGTATTACGAAACTCAAAGTTCAATTATTTTCTTTTGAGAATGATAATCTAGTGATTATTAGGGGTTTCCCAAAATTTTAGATTAAAAAAATATCCCCAAGTAGCTATTCTGACCGAGGGAGTAGATGTACAGTAGATGCTCCTATGGGAGCATAGTATATACACTCTTAATAAAATAAAAAATGTACAGGGCGACATATGGGTCTGTTTGATACCCAGAGATGCCTGTCCTGGGTAGATGACTTCCTGAAATCGGCATATTGTGGAATTGACAAATCTTTGAAGACGGATGCATGTTGTTTCATAGCATATGGAAACTTATATCTTAAAAACATACATTGTCTTGTAGCAACATTTCCTTTGAATCAATTAATAGCAAAGAGAAAGAGTGTTGCACATTAATGAGAGAGAATAGATATTAAAAAATAAAAGAAAATTCTTGTTTTTGTTGCTTTACATTTATTAATAGAATTTTTTTGTAGATTTTTTAGGGTTTTTTATATACAATTTATTTTTTTCAAATGAATGCAATATATTGTTTCTTTTGTTTTTGTTAAAGGTTGTTTCATCTTTGTTAAGTCTATTGTTGTATGTTTTTGCCTCTTAGAAAGCTTTACATGTATTTTCTAAAAGTAAATATGACATGGTTTTATTTTTTATGTTATTATCTTTCTAGGAAATTGAAATTAACTTTGGAGTTCTTTTGGGTTTCTAGTTTTCTTTAGGGTATTTGCGCTTTTTGTAGTTGTGCGGAATTGCAGGGTAAAATTTGATTTGTTTTTTTTTTAAAATGAAGGGCTGTATTTAATTAGGCTTAAGGGTTTCTTAGTGAACAAGATAGATTTTGAGTTTCTTTTCTTTTCTAAATAGTAATTACTAGATCAGAAAAAAAATGGTGAACAAAATAAAAATTTATTTTGGATCTTGTAAAGGGACTTTTTTGGGTGGACTCACTTACACCCTAGAGAGGGTATATTATGTTATATTTTATTTTTGAATTTCAGTTTTCTGATCTGTTATATTTTCTTTCCCATCTTCTTTACATCAATTGGTATCAAAACTTCTCCTTGCATCAATTGGTATGCTCTTCTCTCGTCATTAGTTGGTATTAGAGCTTCTCTCCACATCCAAATACTAAGTTTTTTTTAGTTTTTACATTTATTTAATTTTTTAACACAAATTTTAATAACCTATAGAGTATGGAAACAATGTATACTTGATATATACTATTTTTTGTTCTTAGTATTTTTTTCTTATATATTTTCTGGGTAGAACTCACTGATTTTGTACACAACCGAATGGGTACTTGCTTGGACAATAGAGGCTAACAAGTTCCAAAGAAGGAATGATGTTGAAAACAAATTCCACGGAAGGAATGATGTTGAAAGGTTAAATGATGTTGAAAGTTTACCAAAGAGTTATCTGATAGATAAAATAGAAGATAAGTATTACTTGTAATTGTCTTTCAAATTATAAAAAATTTATAGTTGCATTTTGAGATCTACTTAGTTTCTTAATTTTTTTTTTCTTTTTAAAGAGCCTAAAACTATTTTTTTTCCAAGATAGCATTCAGCGATTTGATGGAATTAGAAGATATAATAGGTTTCAGGGAAATGAGGAGCGTCATAGGAAGCCTTCGGTTAGACGTGTTTTAAATTAATATTTTATGTTGATTATGGTAGAAATAAACTAGAAATTCAATTATTATCTAAATTTCAATGTTGTTGCGGTTGGGAGAGAAAAAGAAGAGAGATGTTTTGATTGTGAAAATTGCAGCTGTTGTTAGGATCTCTGGATCCAACATGACTAAGAAGATTTTTTTAAAAGATAATTCACGTTTTTTCTTAAGCATATCGAATTTGAAAATTTGGGATCTTTTTTCTATTTTCCAATTTATTGTCCTTTTCTATTTTCCTAATTTTTAAATTATATGATTGTCTGACTATAATATTGATTTAAACACTTATTTTTGGGTCCATTTGAAAACTATATCACGTAGACACAATACCTCCTATTTTGTGGAAGGGTGGTCTCCTGATTTTGGCCTCTGGAGATGCATCACTGTGGGAGAAATTTATTTAGACATTTCATCTTGGAGGAAATCAGCAATCTACGATATTTACGACATTTTGGAGGAGATTAATAATCTACATGTGGTGTTATCTAGGTTGATCCAAAGAGACATCTTTGGTTATCCAAACGGGTTCTAAGCCACAAGCTGATTCAAAGAGACATCTTTAGAGTTATCCAAACGGGTTTTAAGCCAATCAAAAAATCGCAACCTTCTCAGTGTTATACAAACCAGTTTTAAATTAAGCTCTTTATGCATCTAGCCGTCGTGGTGAGTACTACGTGAGAGATAACTGTTCAAGTTAAAATTTGAAAGCGACTCCACATAAATTAAGCTCATAATAAATGGATTTTATGCATCTAGGTGAGCACTACATGGGAGATAACAGTTGAAAGTTAAAATTTAAAAAGAACTCAACATAAATTAAGCTCATGATTAATGGATTTTATGTAGCTACTATGTATCTAGCCGTGATGAGCACTACTATAAGACATGAGAGATAACTGCTCAAGTTAAAATTTGGAAACTATTTTACATGATTTTTATTACTAACATTTGAAAAGTATTTTACGTGATTTTTATTACTAACATTTGAAAACTAATAAGAAAAACCTTGTAATATTAGCCGCACAATAAAATTGACCTATAGAACCTATAAAAATGAGTGTTATTATATTTGTCACCATTTAAAACCCTACCACAAAATCAAATGAAGTGTTTGGTTAGAATTGAAACTTCCTCGATTGTCATTGTGGTGAATGCCTTGCGACAACAAATCTCCAATACCTTAAAATGAGCGTGTCTACTACCGGCAAATCGATTTAAATAAACACACACCCAATAACAATATTGGTGTAATAAGCTCAGGAAAAAAAAAAAAAAAAATTAAGAAAAGCAAAAAATGGGAAATCCAAAGCTACAACAATACACAAATATATGTGGTTCACCCTATCGGGCTACATCTAAAGATAACTAGCAAGGAAAACAATTTTATTATTATGAAATAATTACAAGGTTGAGTAAATATAAAGTTTACCAAAACACCACCAATTCCCTTTCTAATACTACAAAAGAACAATCCAACAACCTCTATTATTGACTCCATCACCATTAGGGAAATACCATTAGGGGTGATTTTGGATCACCTACCAACATTTTCCACCTTGATACGATCACACCCTCACCTTGCCAATAAAATAAGAATTAACTAAGAAACTTGGCAAAACTAAGAAATACTACCAATTTTGCTTTTGTTGAAGAACCTAGAGAACTTAACCAATGCCACAGGCATTCTAGCTAAATAACCCTCCATGGCCATACCTTGCTCATGTTCGTTCGTGTTTATTCTTCTCATGCAAACTCTATCTCCACTCTCATTATTGAGCTTCCCAACTGCACACATACTCTAGGTGAAACCTTTCGCACACACTTATAAGCACAACTAATAGTTGAGTTCTTGCCTGAAGCGTTGCATACATTCGAAACTTGGCAACACTTGCCAATACTTCCAAATTTTGAATTTCACTCCATTATGTATTCCTCATTGATTAATCACAAGCCAACCAAGAAAAGAAAAATCAAGTGAAATGATAAATTTGATACTAATTAAGGAAACTATCAAAACTAACACTGGAGAATAATACAAAAAATTTAGTCACATCGCCCCTTCTTTCACCAGATTTTAAGCATCAGTTAGAGGAAATATAAAAGGGACATCAAACTTCACTTCTTTTTATGAATGCCCAAAGCCCTTACTTTTTCCATGTTGCAAGACCTTGCTTTGTACCATTAAGATCGTTTATTTGTCTACACGCGAATATGAGACCGAACAAACTAAGAGAAGTCCGATCTGCCTAAGATCGTGTGTAAAACTTAGTTATTTAAAATAGTCGATAGAAGGTGAGTCTTGTCAAATTCAGATTTATAAAGAAATCAACTTTAAAACACCTATCATCTATCGATCTTCGACAGAGCTGGGTTAGTTAATATGAAATATGAAATAAACGTAGAAAACAAAAGAAACAAGAAAATAAAGAGAATAAAAGACGAATCTACTGAACCAAATAAAGATAAATAATAATAAGACTTAAGGAAAATAATGAACGAAAGAAAATGATAAAGTAACCGTTTGTCCATCTTAATCACCGTCCAGGGATCAAATTTGAGAAGTTCAATGCCAATGCGTTTGCCAACTTCTTCAACGAAATTGACAATTTTGTTACCCCGTAATGATTATAGGTTCCATAACACACTACCCATGATCTTACAGTTCACAGGATTTTGAGCAGTAGTGCGTCAGAGACGCAATGCAGCTGATCCCATCATCGACATGGGTGAGAATTTTGTCAGAGAGAAAATTCACTGTCAAAGCGTTTGATGATCTTCTTCCTGCAGTTACGGTATATGGTCCCTTCTAAATTATTGTTTCTACAGTTACGGTATATGGTCCATTCTAAATTATTGTTTCTGCAGTTACGGTATATGCTCCCTTCTAAATTATTGTTTCTGCAGTTACTACTAAGTATCTGTTGGTGTTCATTAGTGCTCCTTTTAAAAAAAAGCTCTCAGTTATTACCTTCGAAAAGAAATAATAGTTAAATTTTGCAGACTTATGTAATGGATAGTCTTTGGAGGAATTTTATTTTACTTTTTTTAAAAAGGGCAGATTTTTTTGTGAAGAAAAAAAATTGGTTGATTTTCATTCTTATTCATCTTTGATTTCATTGAAATCATTATTTCTTTGAAAATCTTTGCAGAATTTAAGCCAGAAGAAGATGTTTCTACTAAATGGCGTTAATGTTTTAGCCAAAATTTTTTAGTAGAGCGTATCCATGTGTGCGATCCAACAATCTGAACCCTGTAACCTATCGCATACAACTCTTTCAGACGTGTCCTAATGGGCGTGGTTCATGAGAATAAGCCGCTTGTATACTACCCCTTTTTATTTTGAAAAAGTCATATAAGGGTGAGGCCCTAAACAATCAAATTAAGGGGCACCTCAAAAATTTCTTAGAAAATGTTGTTTCGATGCTGAAAAACTCAAATTCGACCATTTCAACTTCAAGATGCATAGATATGACAAAAATAGCTTTCAAGTCTTGAAAATCGTGCTACTTGTAATGTATTATCTAGATCGTCAATTTTTAAGATTTTAAGTGTCCATAGATTTGTTCGATCTACACTAATTTTGAACTTTAAATTGGGTAAGTGTGTGGTTTCTATAAGATCGCAACTTTAAACATTCCAATTAAGGCGCACCTCCAAATTTTATCATAACATGTAATTTTGGTATAAAACATGCTAGGATTATATGAAAATCTATTTTTATCAATAATTATAAAATTTTAAACTCCAAGAAATGATTAAAATCAAGTAGTTCTATAGTTCTATAAATATATGAAAATCTTGAAAATGGACGGTCTACATAATGTAGTGCAAGATGCACTATTTTTGAGACTCAAAATCTATATATATATTTTTTTGTATGTTCATACATCTTGATGTCAAAATTATCAATCATAGGGTTTTTCAACAGTAAAAAACCGGTTCTGATGGATTTTTGAAGTGCATCTGTAATTCTATCATAAAGATTTTTGATACTGAAACAACATATTTCAATGCTATTTGATAGTGCACCTTAGAGGTAATTTTGGTTATCTTTTGAGCTTTTAAAATAATCTATTCGCTGAAAACAATTTGGTAAGATCTTAACAAGATCCAACTTTAGTAACCATTGATGCTGTGTTTCCAGATTTCTTGAAAACTCTTGCTTTGGAACTTAAAAAAAGAAAAAGTGATAGAAAATAAAGTTTTACTTTTTAATTAAAGTGATAGAAAATAAAGTTTTACTTTTTAATTAGAGTGGAATATAAAAAATGGATATAAATCAACTTTGATCAATATTTCCTTTTTTAAATGTTTGAAGGCAAGTGTTTTCCTCATTTGAAGTTTTCTCTCACTCAATCTAGGATGGCTTCATCCTCAACTGGCACCTTTCCAGAGCTCCTTTAAGAATTCATTCTCTATAAGGTGGTTTCTAGCAGCCCTGCATTATCTATCTAGGTGTATTAATGTAGTTTGTGGAAACTTCATCTTGAAAATGGTTTTATTATAGCATGTGGAAACTTCGCCAGGAAATTGTAATGAAATGTCAAATTGCACGTACTAATGATTCTTAATGGTTAGTTTGAAGGGATTGTATATTCTATTTATTGTCGGTATAAGAATGTCACAATCACTCTCATCAGTCAGATGTGAAATTAAGTAGCTAGAGTATAGTGCAAAGGTCGAATAGAATTATTCTGAATTTTGAGAGTAGTCCATATTTGTACCATACTACATGTCAGAATTTACATCTAGCAGCTAAGATTGATAGTGACCTCCTTGTACAAAAAATAAATGGTCTTATTGTATACTTAATTATGAAAGGGTAGAATTGGAGAATCATTAAATAATGAAGTAGAGAAAATAATAAAGGAAAATCATAATTAACTAAGAAAATTAACAAAGGAAAATAGGAATAACAGATCTAATGAAGAAAATAAAATTACATAACTAAGAAAAACAATAAAGCATATCAAATAATAAAGACAAAAATAGAAAAAGAGAGGAAGAACCTGGAATGCTGCGACCATAGGCCTGGCACCCAGAGTTGGGTCCGGATTAGATAGCGAAGATGAGTCCTTACTCCTCGATCTTCAAGTTGATCATCTTGATTGAACGAAAGTACCCCGAGGATGAGTGGCTCCTAGGAACCCTTACATCTAGCGCTCTTGATTGACTGAAAACGACTTATTTAATTTATGAGGCTGCTCCAGGGTCTTAGAACTAGGGTTTGGAGACCAAGGTCTAGGATTTGAGGGCTACAGGGTCTCTATAATTTTAGGGTTAGGGTTTTTGATAGGGTTTCTCCCTACTGGAATGACTTGAAAATTTATGTATAGAGGCAAAATACACTCCAAAATAGGAAGGCGGTGGTCCGAACCATTACGAAGGTGCCACATAATCCGCACTGCATTTTCAATGCATGCCTTCTACCCTTTGCACCACATATTGTAGCATCCTGCTTAGGAAGGTCTGAACGACATTTCTGCCCAGATACAGGAGATCTTGTACTGATACACAAATTCCTCCATCGTGTGATGTACTGGGTGCGGGATTCATCTTCCATTTGTTAGGGGATTCATCTTCCCTTCGTTGTGTTGTGATGAGCTCTATAGCTGGGACATCCGTCTGAGTGCTATAGAAACACGAGTAAAACAACTCCTCCATTTGTTCCCATGAGTTGACCGAATTCGGGGGCAGTCGGGGAATATCAGGAATACCAAGAGAAGGCCGCACTTGTTAATGACCGGATGAATTGATGTAATAGCAACCGTTTGTCCGAGGCTCTAGAAGTAAAGTCGGCTATGAATGAGAAACATGTTCTTGTGGGGAACCAGTCCCCTGTAAATTTTCGAAGGTCGGGAGTTGATACCTTGGAGGGAACGACATATCATCCATACAAGACAAGTACAACTTCTGATAAATTTCCAGCAGTCTGGATCCTTGGACTTGTATGGATTGGATATCAGTTGCAGTCACAGTGGGTGAGCTAGACGCAGGTGCAGTGACTTGCATGGCTGCCTGTGCAACCAGGGTTGAAGCTCCCATAAGGAGCACGGATTATCACATATGCATATGGTTAAAGCTAATCATGCTTAACATAGATGTCAAAAACTTGAAAATATATGGTTATTATGAAATAAATAAGATGTTGCTTGACTAAGTGGGAAGTGGTTGTGGCGAGGTCATCATCAAGTATGCTGTTTCCTCAAAAGTATTTTAAAAACCGCACAAGCTGCCAAAAAATTGAACACGTGGCAAAAATTGAACACATGGCAGCTTTTTGTTGGGAGCTGGCCAGATCTTTTTTTTCTGTGAAACTGGATGGGTATGGAGGATACCCGATCCGGATCGCTCGATCCCGGATCGGGACACTGATTTTTAAAACACAGGTTCTGACTTCTATATATAATAAAACTTACAAATTATATGCAAAATCTCAAATAGCACAGTGGCAGATTTTACCTTCTTAAGAGGTCCAAGGACCAATTCCTAGTAGATTCATTTTTGGTTTCCAAGACAGGATGACGGTTGATACTTAAAAGAGTGTCTTTCATTTAGCCGCACACTTATAGATGAAGTGCCAGCCCATATAGATGAAGTGTCCGTCGATGTTGGGTAGTTTCAACACATGTCACCAAGCCAAAAAAAAATGTCTAGGAACCTTGTCTATTGGGATCACAAAATTTCACATATGACCTAACACTACAACAACGATTGCATATTTAATATCTACAAGGAAGTTTTATATTCCTTCCAAGTATTTAACTCATCCCTCTAAATTCATGGCTACAATAACCATAAGCATATGAAGACACTTAATATAAATCATTGAGATACCACTCAGGCTCTGTGAAATTCAAATTTGCAACTAGATTTAAAGATTTTCCTCGTATTCTTGTTTTGCTTCCAACAGCATTTTAACCAGGAGGTATGAGCGTGCAGTTCCATACACATTATTGTTTTTGAGGGGAAGAATTTCCTTTCATAACCAGTAGTCCGCTACCGAGACAAAGCCACTTTATATGTGGGAGTGCCAGTAGAAGATAGGAACACATGAAGCTTAGTAAAGGACCCATAAAAGACACTGTGATGACAAATGGTGACAAATTGACTTTTGACAGGTTCTGCCAACAAGGATAACATATGGCAGAGGGCTGCTTTACACCAGCCACAGCCTATGAGGTCATTCCATCCCTGCATGAACAATATAGCTCTTTCGGAAGACCACAGACTGAAAGGAGAGAAGGAAGGATGGCACTTAAGAGTTGTAACACAAACTCAAAATAGGATACAAAGACAGCAATCTATACAGTGATGTATATACTCGAGACCCATTCAATAATCATCATAACCAAGAAAATGGCAAAGATTCATGTCAGATTAAGTCAGAGAAGAAAGTAAGACAAGTGACCAAGCTAATAATCAGCTAGTCCAGTGATTGTGTTGTAGTTTCACATATTGGAAGGAGTATCCAAAATTGTCGATGAAAGCAGTTTACATCAAAAACTTTGAAAACATAACCTCAAACCATTTTGGTGCCCTCAAACTGACAAAGAGATCTAACTATTTCACTTCTCATAACTCAATTCATTCAAACATCCCATTTTGCAATGGATTATGAGGAGAAAAAATCATTGATGAGTATTCCTCATCTCTCTAAAAAAGACAAAAATGTAAACAAAGTATGTATTTACTAGGTGAACCAGAGTGAATCATTTACTTTGATTCAATGCAGAATTCACACAAAAGATTAAGACGGATGTGAGATTTCAAAATGTATCAGATTTCAAATGCATGCATAGTATTTAAGTACAGTCCTGATATGCAGCATAGTTATTGTCTCCCTCACAAAACAAGACAAATTCCAAAACTCAAACTCACAAGATTAAAGAGAAATGCTTCTATGTAGGAATAAATGGAAAGACATGCCTAAATCCATTATTAGGGAACAGGAGGGAGAGCTTGGGTTCAAGAACTGTTGTAACGGCATTGTGGCACCAGAGAAAGCAGAGGAGTGAAGAAGATGGCAAGAGAGAGGAAGCCACATAAGAAGGTTGTAGGGAGATACAGAGGGATGGATGGAATGATAGGAGAAGCTATTTTGGTAGAAGAGGCCTTAAACCAGTTTGAGAAACTTCAAGGAGTGGATACGAAATAACATGGACACAATCTTTTCAGAATCGAATGCCAGAATTCCATAGTGTATTCAACTGAAGTGCCTTGCCAAGAGTCTCTCTGGTGAGGATACATGGCATCTGATGGATCTCAGTGATACATTAAGAAGCCATCTTTAGTAAGACAATAGATCATGGACTACCCAAAGAAGATACCATGAAAATTCAAGTCCTTTCCTGTCCATGTGCCTCAACAGCTCTCTGGGGAAAGGACCACCAGGTCTGGGCTGACAGAGGAGCTGATTTAGATGTGCACATGGAGCTTTGGCTAGAACATCTCTCTTCTTTGAGGCACCAGTATAGGTTGGGGAGGTGGCATGATTCATTTGGAGAATGGAGATCAGCCCACTTGGGAGATTGCCTATTGTGCAGTGCTTTTTCTTTCACATGCTGATTGGTATGTATAGTAGGAAGGAATGGAACCTGAGATGTCCCTTTGCGGCTTTGCCACCCTTTCCACCCAGGCCTCAGGCTCATTGCTCTATTGTGCACATAGTTGACGATAGTGTTTAGTTGTTTAGCTGCAGGAACTGGCTTTGGAAGTTATGGAAGACTTTGTGCAGGAGTTTCCCAAAGAGGAAAATGATTCATTAGATATTATGGATGAATAAATATGAAAGACACCTCCAAAATATCATGGATAGGACTACACGGTGAGATGGGGCAATCCCTAGTGGAGGTTCTTAGCGGTGCACCACAGGGACCACACACTACGTAAAAGTACAGTATTGGGTACTTGTACCCAATATCCACTTCGTCAAGATATTCCCAGATGGTGGAGATTAGTAACTGTTCCTGCTTAAAACACACATGGCCTTAAAATCGGAAAACAAGATGTTGGGTACCAGTACTGAACACCCCACACTCCTCCAAAGTATAGTATATTCTCCGGTGCACCCTAGGAGAGTGTGGATAATGTTCAGAGAGCCCCAAAATGGCATGAACTCCAGAACTAGATGAGAGAGATAGAGGCAAAGATCATTGAGATTAGGAGAGCTTTTAAAGCTCTCTCTTGAAGGCGAGAAGAAGGCTATTGAATCATTTGGACAATGGGAAAGCTATGAACATTATAAGGACCTGTAGGCATTATAGAGAGGAGTAAAGAAACAGTAAAATGAATTAGAAAGATGAGAACTTAGGCATCCTTTAGTAATATATCAGGCTGTAAGCATTGCATTGCTATCTTTAATTAAGCCATATACATCAACTGCAGCCTCATTTAAATGAAGCTGACAATATCAGTAATAAGAGAAACACACATCTACTTCTGACTACTGCTTAGAGTCTTGAAAACTTTGTAAAGAGTTCATATGAAGCACGAAGCCATATTTTCAGAGGTGAACCCTGGAGGAAAATGACATGCATCCCACACAGGTAGAAATGGTAGAACTCTACATGTTTCTAACATACAGCAAGAGAAGGTAGTACTTCAAAGAAAGCATTGACACCACTTGAGAGAAAGGAACGATCGATACATATAGAGCATTATTCATGGAATCAATAAGCAAACATTCTCCAATGAGTACAAAAAAAGAAATTCAACCCACAACCCTAACTTATGAACAACAAAGCATTCATTTATTGAGTACAAAGAATCCCAACATAGTACTACTGCACATAAATGCCATCAAAGAAGAAGACCAATACAAACTCTACTACAGTGAACTGGTACCACTGCTTGGTGCCGCACGCCCCATAAAAATACCTTGATTCTCATCATTAAAATCCATCAGAACTAGAGTTTCCTCTACCTTGCAGCATCAAATTATTACCTGTGGAAAATGGAGGGAATGAAAATAGACTATCTGAAATCTCTAACACAGAGGGATTCATTGGATTAGCATCATGCCAATTGTCTTCTCCCCCAAAGCTTATATCATCCCTTGCTGAACGACCCATAATGGCATCACTAATTTCATTTCCACCTCCATCCTTGAAATTCGATGAAGAAGAATAAATGTCACAAAAGCCCCTTTGCCCAGACACTAGAGCATGCTCACCCTCATTCAAGGCCTGGGATCCTTTCATTTCATTAAGGGGGAGAGCAGGCATGTGACCTTGGAATAGAGCGACATGTCCAAAAAGCTTATCCTTTCTCGAAAAGGTAGTGCCACATGAACATTGCCACTTATCACGCCCACAATGCTTCTCATGAGTTTTGAGATCAGCAAGCACAGAGAACTTCTTGTTATGGCATCTACTGCAAGTATAGCTCTTATCACAGTGGCTCCTCTTGTAGTGGTTCTTCATGCAAAGGAATGTTTTAAGGGGCTGAAACTTCTTGTGGCTCTTATTTCTCTTACAACCCACAAAGGGGCAGGAATACTTCTTCACTATCATAGGCTCAGTAGATTGTTCCTTGTTGGGTTTTGTGAGGGCAGCAGGAGTCTTGTACTCGTCTCCATGGCCTCTCATGTGCATCCTGAGGTTTGCATCTCTCTTAAATCCCTTGCCACATATTAAACAGAAGTGGGTATTTGGGGCTAAGATCTCCTCTTTCTCAAGCTCTACTAGCTCATAAGAATCAGGAGGCAGGTTGTCTCCATCCCCATCGTCGTCATCTTCTTTTATGTCATCATAATAGTTACGGTCATCAACAGATTGGTCATTGTAATGGCTTCCCTCTCCTCGAACGTAACCCATGGGATCAACTTCTTTAACATCCACGATTTCTTCGATTCTCTCTTGTACATTAGAGAGCAGTGATTCTGATTGGTTACTATACTTTTTCTCTCTATTAAAGTTGACACCTGATTCCACTTCTTTTATGGGTTTTCCATTATTGGGAGCAGTAACAGAAGCAATTTGAGATCCAAAAGGATTACATGAAAACTCAGGTTGATTAACATTACTCCAATCGATCTTATCATCACTTCTACTCCCACTTCCTCCTTTCTTCAAATTGCTCGTTCCCATAGAAGTGGATGCAGAAGTGTTTGAAACATAAGGATTCATGGCAGCAGGTGCTACACTTGGCTGGCTCTTTTGTGTTAATGGAAGAAGATTCCCAGCAGTGGACATTAACTGAATTATGATCGAAGTTAGTTCAGCAGTTACCACTTGCTTTTGAACAGACATCTCATCGGACCAATCCAAATCATTTCTCCCCCGAATAATTGATTGAACGACGCCCTGAAGCTGGTGGATCTTTTGTTCAAGGAAGGCTAGACTGTTCAAAAGGCCTTGTGGGTCACTGAGAGCGGATGGGTGTGATTGGAATTGATCAAAAGGAGACCCATCATATCCTAGGGTTTCAGAATTGAACTGGTTTTCACCACCCCTTCGTGGGTTTTGCTCAGGAGATGATAAGAACCGACCAGGGGAGAAGCCCATTGGTGTGAAATCATTAAAACTGTAATCATGGAACTGCTGCTCCATGGATGGAGTTTCTACAAATTCAGTTCCCATAGAGGATAGACAAGAATCATAAGATGATTTCTTTTTAGCACCCATTCAACCCCACCTCAAATCCAAAGTTGCAAAGCTAGAAATGAGAAAAGAGCAAAAGAGAATACAAGCTCAAAACCCCAGATTCAATACCCACAATCAGGATTCAAGCAAACAATAGGTTCAATAAGCAGATGGGCAAAGAAAAACTCTCACTGATTTTGTGCCATTCTCTCTAGAGAGAGATGGTTTCTTTTGAAAGAAAAAATAACTTCTGTAAGAGAGATTAGGCACAGGTTTTATCTCTTGAAAAGACACAAAACCAATCTTTCTTATCAGAAGAACTTCAATAAGTAAGAGAGAAATCAGACTTACAGAGACAGGAGAAGATGGGATACATTTCTTTGTTTTGTTGATCCTCTGGCCTTGATTGATGAAGAGAGAGAAGAAAAGGGGCACACCCACCATGAGTGAGAAATTGAATAATAAGATAATGGGGCATCTCTGGCTCAACATTTTGAGGCCTTTGTTTATTTACTCCCATAAACTGGTTTCCATGAACGAGGACAAACCCATTCAAAGTCGACTACTCAGAGCGTTCTTTTATAATATTAAAGTTTTAAATCACTGTGCCTTTGCTTGCATGCACGATCACCCATTGACTGGATGCATCCATTTTATGCGAATATTTGGCCGAAATTTCAGCTCAAACTGAAAATTTGGGGGTGTCGAACACCATCGATAATTACAATTCAAGCATTAGAACATATTAGTTGCCAAAAAAATTACCATTTTGAGCTCCCAAAATTGTAATAAGTTGTCCGGTCTCTAAAAATAAGTGTTGATAGATCCGTAAGTTATGTTATTTTTTTAGTTTTAAATTTTATTATTGGTGTTGAAAGTGATTTAGATCCATCATGGAGAAATTTTAGAACCATCATAGAGATTTGTGTTGCCGAAAGTGTTTTGTAGATGAGGATTTGAGGTGAAGCTTTATTTTGTTTTTAAAAGTTAGGCTTCATAGAAATTTCATCCGTCAAACAAAGAGCAAATTGAAAACTTTTTGTACTTCCCCACCCTGAATGTCTTACGTACTTCTTTTATCCAACGGTCTAATTTAAATGGAGATGTTTTTTTGTTACATTAATGGGGATTATTCGTTTTGAAAGAGTCTTTTTGTTTTTGGAAAATGACTTTATAGGGATGTAGTAATACAAAAATAAGGAAAGTTTTAAAGTAAAGCCTCACCGCATAATTCATCGAAAATTGTAATTCAAGCATTGAAAAACCTTTACATCAATCATTTTGGTTTGAAAATTGTGGTTGTGAAAAAAAATTTAGATTTCAAGCTCTAAAAATAATGTATATTATAATAAATTATGGAAATAATCCATTTCATCCTTAAAATAATTGTTCATAGATCTGCAAGAATTGTACATTTTTTTAGTTTCAAATTTCATTGTTGGTGTTGAAATTGATTTCAGAGCCCAGGCTTTAATAGAAGGAAACAATTTATATAAGGATGCTACCTTATAATGTAGAACTATAGATGCCCCCAAAAAATCCACCGGAAAAGCTAGTCTCGACATCGAGATGTATGACTATGAAAAATAAAAATATTTTAAGTCTCAGAAATAATGCATTTTACATAATATTATCTTCACCGTCCATTTTTTATATTTTTATATGTTTATAGATCTATTTGATTTTAACCATTTTTTAAATTTAAAATTTTATAGTTAGATATAAAAATAGATTTTGAGACAATCCTAAGAACATTTTACATCAAAATTATATACCATGATAAAATTTGAAGGTGCACCTTACCTCTACACCTACGGATGTGTCCGTATGCAAACAACACCCTTAATAGAAACTTCATTCTTTTTTTAGATGAAGTTTTTATAGGGGCCTAGCTTTATGAAAACAAAACAAAGGCTCACTTCGAATCCTCGTTTTGAAAGCACTTTTGAAAACAAAAAACTCCTCGATGGATCTAAATCAATTTCCAACACTGATAATAAAATTCGAAACTAAAAAATGGTATAGATCATGCGGTTCTATGAACACTTAATATAAGGATGAAATGTGTGGTCTAGATAATTACTTACAATATACATAATTTTTAGAGTTTAAAATCCTTACTTTTTTTCACGACTAATATGTTCAAGCCGAAATGATCGATGTAAAGGTTTTCCAATGCTTGAATTGTAATTTTCAAAGAATTAGGAGGTGATGCTTTATTTATTTTGATAAGGCTGCGGCAGTCCTATCAAATCATTTTCTTTTCTTTTCCTTCTTTCTTTTCTTCTTCTTCTTCTTCCTTTTTTTTTTTTTTTTTTTTTTTTTTTTTTTTTTTTGCAAATTTTTGTGAGAATGAAGTTGTGATGTTTAACTAAGGTTCAATTGGATGGTTGAAGGTTATTTATATAAAAATATCACAAGTGAGCCACCGACAGTATGATCTAGATCATATGTATCTAAGTATTTAATTTTAAATTTTTTCAATAAATTATATAAATATAAAATTGGTACGTGTCATCATCTCAGTAGGGGTCACCAAAAACATATATTTAACTATTATTTCCAAAAAATAAAATGACCAAAATACCTCTAAATTTTTTAGGGGTATTTTAGTCATTTTATGTTTTAGAAATATTTTCTTATACTTTTTTGCATATGTGAGTTTAAAAGAGGAATGGATGCCCCAAATTCGGTGTCAAAAAGTTTTGTTTAAAAAAATTAAAAATAAAACAATATATAGGTGTAACATTGTGATCGGGCTGTCTCAACTATCTCTAACGACTGGGAGATGGGGGATGTAGGAAAATACCTATAGTAGGGAAGTATAAAAGTTTTCCCTTAGGCCTAAAATGTTCAATTTTTGAAGTTTTGAATATCCTTTGTGCTGTACTATATCTTTCAAACTTAAAATAAAGGTGTGGTTTGTATAAGGCGCACCTCCAAAATTTTATCAAAACATGTAATTTTGGTGTAAAAAATTCTTAGGATTATCTGAAAATCTATTTTTATATCTAATTATAAAATTTAATATATATATATATATATATATATATATATATATATATAATTTAAATCAAGTAGATTTATAAACATTTGAAAATATTGAAATTGGACAGTCTAGATAATGTGTTGTTGCATGATGCATTATTTCTGGGACTCAAATCTTTTTTTTTTCTATATTCGTACATCTTGATGTCGAGATGATCAATTAGAGGGTTCTTCAAAATCAAAACAACATTTTCTAATGGATTGTTGAGGTGCATCTTTAATTTTATATTTTAAGTTTGCAACCTTATATAACTTTTTTAAAAATAATTACAAATAAGAATTTTCATTTTTATCTAGAATTCGATGCATTGGGATGATAACATTTCGTAGGTTTGCTTTAAAATTTCGAGTTATTCACCGACACTCAAAGGGGAATCACAAAGCGAAATTCGTTAATGTCCACCCGAGATTACCATTGAAAGTTTTGTCCCTCACCACCACCGGTTTTAAGGATAAGTCCTATGAATATTATAGGAATACCATGAGAGGTACCCTTCTTTTTTGAAGACAACAATTGAGACAACCCTTTTGTTTAAGAAACTATGTCTATACCACAAATTATACAATAATATTGTGTATTTTGACAAAAAAAAAAAGTCAAAATACTTTTATATATTAGATGTGAAAGCTAGTTTCTTATTTGGACTTCAAGACAAATTCCTTGCTGTCGAGTTTGACATCTATGGCTAGATGTGATTTTGATATGGCACCAAAAATAAACAGTTTATAGAATCCCAATGTGTGTATTGGAAAAATATATGAGGACCGGAAAAATAAATGAAGAATTACCGTATGGTCTATGTTGTCCCCAATTTTTCATCCATGTCCTACTTGATAGAGCTTTTGATTCCAAAATAGCCTCCAACTCGATATTAGCAACAAAGGTCCATTTTTCTTTAATTCTTGTATTTTTATGGTCCCTAGGGCTGTGCGATACCCCATAAATAGGACCGCCCCCATATTTGGGGTCTAGCCGAAGTGTAGGACAGTCCGATATTGCTGACAACGAACCACATCATTTGGTGGAAATTTTTAGAAGTATGAGGCAACTCGATAACAGGAATACTGAATTTTTTTTTATTTAAAAAAAAAATTAAAGGAATGTTGAATTTTCCTATACTTCAATTAGATTCATAGACGGTTCAATGTTGCTAATGTCAAACTGCCCCAAATATGGGGTTTGAATTTTTGGGAAAGATTTGTTTTAAAAAAAGAGTTTGATATTCGTACATCAAACTCTGGAATAAAGAAATAAAAAAGTTGGAGTTAGTTGTAGAATTGGGCAAAATATGAACCATATAGACATATCTTTTGCTTTTCGGTCTATAAATAATTTTTCTATGGATGTTGTTTGTATAAGGTTGAAGCCCTACACAATAAAAGTAAGGCATACCTTTAAATTGTGCCGAAAGATGATTTTTCAGTAGCAAATTTTTTTGTGATGGCCTGAAAATTCACTTTTATCTCTAATTATAAAATTTAAAGCTTCAAAATTAGTGTAGATCAAATTATTAAAAAAAATAATAGTGTAAATCAATCAAATCTATAGACACTTTGAAAATATTGAAATTTGATGGCCCAGAATAATGCTGCTAGAAGATGTGTTGTTTCCCAAATTGTAATTCTTTTTATTTTTATTTTTCACGTCTATACATTTCGAGGGTGAGATGATTGATTTGACGGTTTTCTCTCTCTCTCTCCCTCAATATATATATATATATATATATATATATATATGGGAGTGGATTCTGTGCGTCCATTAGCTGACCGCTACAGTAAACGCCAATGACCCAGATTGAATCTGGGCCAACCTCTTTTCATGTTTGAATTTTAATTTTTTTCGATAAATCTAAATCATTTGAAATTTTAGGTATATATTCTTCTCATCAAGGAGCACCTAAAAAAAATATAAAAAAAATAATCCGTAAAATATAATTGATCAAAATACCCCTGAAAATTTACAGGGGTATTTTGATCAAGTTTTTTCATGTAAAATACTTTTTTATATTTTTTGAAGATTCATCTATTTTTTATGTATATAGACTCCAAATTTCATATTAATCCAATTTGTAGAAAAAAAATAAAAATTCTAACACTACCGTACATTCACGATCGTCAGATCGGCCGAGATTCAATCTGGGCCATTGGCATTTACTAGAGCAGTAACCCCTTGGGCTGACAAGATCTTTTATATATATATATATATATATATATATATATATATATATATATATATATATATATATATATATGGGCAGTGGTCTAATTCAGCAGTTGTATCACAGTATCATGCAACCACACTTCTAAAAAACCATGTTTGGGGTATTTGTATGACCCAAAATTTTGCACAAACACTCTATTTATTTCAACAATCAATCCCCCAGAAAAAATATATCAATTTGAACGCTAGATATAGTCAAAATGAGTCCCCTCCAACAACGAATCTAGACCATTCATTTGGTGAATTTCAAGATCTTAGCCTTTACAAACTCAAAATTATTTTTCTTTTTTTAACATTATTCATCTCATGATAATAAAGCCACATCTTATCAAAATGGATGACCCATATAAATTAAGCTAAAAAAATACTTTATAGGTTGTGCTTTCAAATTATTTTTTTTGTGATTGTTTATTGGAATGAAAAGAGTGTATATTCTAAAATTTGGATGAAATAAATAGCTCTAATATGATTTTTGAATATTGCTGTATTATATTACTATATAACTGTTGTATGAAATCACTGCATATATATATATTGAGACGAAGATAGTGTGTGTACAAAATTTGGGATCATACAAATGCCACAAATATAATTTTTTAGAATTGTCGTTGCATTATACTATGATACAACCGTTGCATTGGATCATTACTCTATCTCTCTTTATATATATATATTTATTGAGAGGGAAAAGTATACGAGAGAATGAAAAAAAAATAGGTAGGGCCCGAAGGAAACTTCCTTTAGAATGACAAGCTCTCAAAGGAAGCTTCCTTTTTTCTTAGAACTATTATTATATGACTCATTATGGTGAGACATCGCATCACAAACAGGAGTGTTGAACTTGAGGCAATTGGCGTAAGCCAAGTGAGGTATTAGAATTTAAAGCCATACGATGGCTACATTTGAGGCATGCAAACTGGTCTTAGTGACAACTGTGGTGTCAAGTTTGTGGAGTAGCTATTTTTAAATCCCTAGTGATGAACGGGCTCAAATGTAGGAGAGATGGTTAATATGTGTGTGTGTGTGGGGTATACCTTTTAATGGTTAAGTTATAATTGGAAAAACTATATAAGTTTGGGGGTGGTTTGTATAGTGCCTAGGCTCTAAACGATCAAATTAGAGCCTACCTTCAAATAGTATCGAGAAATGTGGTTTCAATACTGGAAATATTTGTGATAGCCTTAAAATATATTTTAATCTTTATTTATAAATTTTAAAGCTTAAAAAATAGTGTAGATTGATAGATCTATGAAAACTTGAAAATAGTGTAGATTGATAGATCTATGAAAACTTGAAAATAGTGTAGATTGATACATATACCAGGCTGTGCTTGACGATCTAGACCAGTCGGTTGGGCAATATGTTACCTAGGCATAAAGAACAAACAGAGAAGGGTTTTAATGGGTTAGCCCTTGATGACGTCGGGGAATATGCTCGGATGAGTGGGTCGAGGGACTGTGTGACCCTTGTGTGTGATGGTGGCCTACAGAGATGGGGGCTAAAAGCCTCATCCATGTGCCATCACACGACATTCATATCGATAGATCATTCGAGAAAATCAGAAATCCACCTTCTAGGGTGAAGCGTGTGCATGTGCGAGAGATACCCTATGCACCATAGCAGCTATGATCGCATCAGATCTAGGTGACCTTGACTCATCTCTAGGGAAGAACCTGAAATCCACATATTGGGATTGCGATCCCTTAGCTCATCGGTCGGACTTTGGTGACCTGCTAATGAGCTCCTACTTGGACTGTGGATCATGGAAAATATTAGGTCAGTTTGATAAAGCAAATGTGGTCTGTAGTCCACAGTTGAAGGTGGAGTGCCCTATGATTGTTGATTCTTAAACCATATGGATTATTTTTCCATCAAATTAATTTAAGTGTGTTTGTTTTTATAATGAAAATTATTTTAAGATCATTAGTTGAATTTTCATAAACCCCTGGATATTTTATTTATAATTTTTGGATTTATAAAATTAAAGATATTGATTTTACAATTGTTTAAATATTCAAATAATATTCTAAAATCTTTTTATTAATTTTAAATATATAAAAATATCATGGCGGCCCATTGTGCACATGGGCCTGCCATATTTTTAGAAGGTGGGGCCCCTGAGTGCCTCCCTTGGGCGGCACGTCCCACCCTCATTCTCTTTCCTATTTTTTGGTGATATCGCATGTGGCTATATAGTTGGAAGATATTGACTAAATATTGACTTGATATATCTTTGAAAGATTTTATGAAAAGATCGAGTAGACTTGTGCTATTTTATGGTATGCACAATATTTTGATTAGATTTAATTTATTTAATTTCTATTGATAAGAAAATAGTTTAGAAAAGGGGGGTAATGGTTCATGCACCTTTCATAATGTTGATGGCCTATCTATGGAATGGATGGCTCAGATCTCTCACTCCATAAGTTACCCTTGATCGACGATCTATGTTCAATCTCATAAGAAGCGACAAGCCAAACAAAACCCTAAGAACCTAATCTTATTCAAAGCCTGTAAAAAAGGGATTGTCTCTACCAAAAAATCTCTACACCTTATCTTTCTATCTATTTCTCTTAAGAAAGTTTTTCTCTCTCATGTTTGATCTCTCTCTCCCATATTGTGAAGGAGCCTAAGGGTTTAAGTTATGAAGTTCTTCTCTCATATCTCTCAAATATGGATTTATGGCTAAAGATTTTAGGGTTTAGCAAAAAAAGAATCTATTTCTCTCAAACTAGGTTGCTAAGAGAATTCACCTAGGGTTTGAGTTTGTGATCAAAGGGGTTCATGTTTCATTGGTGTGGCTTGGTCGAAATTTACATTTCCAGTTCGAGATTGAGGCTAGACCGTTGATCCAGCGCCATCGGATGGTGGTGACTCAGTATGGGGTGTAATAAGCCCGGTTGATGTAATCTTCGTCACTCTTCCTTTTGTTTCTTGCAATCTTATCTTTTATTCTCAAGCATAGTGTATAGTTGTTTCATATCATCAAGTTGTTAAAATCTTGGTTTTATTGTTATGCTGATTTTATTTTGAAATTTATCTTATTATAATAAAGACCACATGTAAGTGATCTTTTACCAAAAGAAAGGGGTGAAAAAAAAAAAAAAAATTGTATTCCCCGGTAAAATATCACATAGGTGTTTCTTTCATTGGTATCAGAGCTATTGATACTTGATGTCATTAGTTATCTTTTCTCTTTATTGAGTTTAGATCAAGCTTGGGAATGAAATAAAAGAAAGCTAATGACCTTTGTGGTAAAGAAATACACCAACGGTTAAGAATTTATTGAAATATTCCAACACTGAAAAGGCACTCTGCATAATGAATATTCTGGGCTATTTTGGAGTAGTGATACGAAAATCATACTGGAATTCTGCAGTATGATTTATTTTGTGACATGAATGTCACGTATTTTTTTCTTTGAAAAAAGTATTATTTGGGATTCAAACTATAATGTTGTGATTTTATTTTGAGTCTAGTTTTCAACACTAAAGATTTTAAGAAGAAATTCTTTAAGAATTCAGAGAAGCAATTTTTTATTGAGAGGTGCTCAATCTGATTTTCTACTGAGAAAATTGCATTGTGACCTAAATGTCACTGAAACGAATACTCATTATATGGTATGATTTAGGAATGGAACTGAGCATTATTCTATATTTTTGAGTCTATTTCAATACTCAAAAGGATTCGGATATAAACTTTTTATGAGTTGACATATATCATATTTTTATTATGGGATGCTCATGTTCTACAGTAAATTAACAGGTGTGGCATGTTAAGGCACATCCTTCAATTCCCAATTATGGAGACCTTTAAACCTCATTTTAAAAGGCTTTATAGTATGCCATGAGTATGGTTTATTATAATACAACTTCAGAGAGATGTAATGTAGAGTTAGCAAGATAAGAGACTCTATGTGAAGAGTATTCGATGTGAAAATAGCAGAAAGAAGAAGAAATACAATACCTATAAAAGCATCTTAGTTTCTTCGAAAGAAGGGATATATATATAGATAGACTTGGTGGCAGTATAGAAATGCTAAAGATCAGTGGGAGAATCGAAATTGTGATATTTGAAATAATGAGATGAAAAAGATATTTTCTTCGCGGTGTAAGACAGGAGAATCCAAGTACCGAAGAAATGGATACTTCGTGTCATGTGAAACCAATGATCAATATATTCTCCATCAGTTGTGTACACTTCCAAGATCACAAAAGCTTGTCAAACTAGTAAAAGCGATGAATCAAGAAAGCTTAGGTACCACACTACATGGTTTTGAGGTATGAAATCTATCTCACATTATATGGTAAGGTCATATAGGGAAAGAGGATTCAATAACTTTATTTACTAAGTTTTGGTTATATTTTGGTTAATTATTTTATGAATATGTATGGAGTGTATGGATATTAAATGATAAGTGCTAATAAATTTGAAAGTGCCGGTTTTGAATACCTTATGTTTTTGTGCCTTTTTGTGCTTGAGTATGAACTACTTAAGGTAGTGATACACATGGAGATGTAATTTGATCAAGGGCTTTGAGCTCTAAGGATGAAACACGAGAGATGGGTGTAGCTCATTCAACTATGTAAGCACCAAGGGAGTGTTCTGATGGAACTTGGTCTTGGTGACCATCCTCTCAATAATGTCTATAATATGATGTATTGCATGTGATGATGATCTCTTGATAAATTCTCCATAATTGTCAAAAAGGAAGTATTTTTTCAAGGCTTTAATAAATATTATTTAGTCGTGCTTTATTTTGGATAAAATTATAAGATGGTATATATGATTTGTTTTTATAGCCATGAACTTGACTTGATAAGAAATTAAATGTGAATGCGGTAAATGATTTATGAAGGCTAAGCACGAATTTTATAATTAAATTAGATGATTTGAGAAAAACCTAGGTCTATGAATGTGGTTTTGAAAAAACCACATAGTCTTATAAGGTCCATTAAGTTTTTATGAAAATCATTTTAAACTGTCATACTATTATATAACTATTGCTTGTGAATACATATATATATACCAAGTCAATTTTTTTTTTATTAAAAAGAAAAACATTATGCCTTGAAGGTATTTATAAAAGTGAGAGAAAACTGTCATGCACTGTTTTTTTTAAATACCTATATGCCTTGACCCATGTTTCTAGTTATTTAAAATCCTCGATTACCTAAGACTTTGAAAGGAATGCCATCATGCTGGGCTTCTCTGACACATATTGTGTTGATTAGATAATTTAGTTTATATAAATTTATTACCAAGATGTCTAGTGTGGTTGAACCTTTGTGGTTCATGAAGGTTTTTGCATATTGTGAAACCAACATGTATTGAATTACATATTGCATAAGACTTGACATACTATCTCATGATATATACATAAGAATGTTGAGAATGTATATGTTGTATGTGCAATAATTGAGTGGGAGCTGCTCCAGTCCCACGTTTTTTTAGTTGATTGGATATTCAGATATACAGCTGCAAGCTTGTAACAATCCTAAAATTTTTTTTAAAAAAAAAAAAAAAAAAAGAAAACAAAAAGAGAAAAAAAAAGAGAAAAGATACTTTTAAATAGGTGATGGTTTGTTTGAGTATGATGGTCCTTGGGGTCCATCACTATTTTCAAAAGTTTTTAGTTGGTTTAAACTTTTGCTTGCTGCTTGCCACGTCCTTTAGTGGACGTGGTTTTCATATGTTAAAAACAGACTCTTAACGCGACACCTAAGGTATGAGGTAGAGCCTAATAAAATAATATAATAATACGTTATAAGAATTTAAATAGGGGAAGTGAGCACTCCCACCCTAGAAAATTTTGAGATCTCTCTCTCTCTGTGGTCGAAACACAGTGAACTCCTCTTTCGAACTGAATTTTTTATCGGAAGCTCCCTCTCAAATATTTGTGGGTAAGTGACATCGTCTTCCTGAAAAATAGTCTGTTTTTAATAAATAGTGATATTTCAGTCCAGGATCTTTATTTTATAAGTTTTGTGTGTAAGTGACCCCATTGTCTCGAAAAATAATCCATTCTTTTTAAACATAAAATGAAATAATTATTTCTGCTTATTATCGTGAATTTTAAGCGGGATAAATTTTATGCGCACGTGACCTCATTATCTTGAAAAACAATCTTTTTAATAAAAATTGTGATATTTTATCTATGTTAGAAATTTTGAATGTTGTAAATTATGAAAAAATAAATTTATTTATTTTTCTTGTCTGTTGTTAGAAATAAATGTGATATTTCTGCTTTTAGTAAAATTGTGATATTTCTTTCTATTATTTTGAATATTTAGACATTGTAAAATTCATGTGCAAATGACTGCCTTATTATTTAAAAATTGACATTTTTGCAATTGATTATAGTATTGTTGTGAAATATTTATTTGTGGATTGATATCCCATAAATTGTGATAATTTCGTATTCTTGAATTTCTATAAGAGTTTTTCTATACATATTAAATTGGCAATTATGCTAGAATGCCTTTACAAACTGCTACCTTTCTAAATTTGAGTCCAAAATATTTGATTGGTTATTTTTGAAATGTTATAGAGAGTGACTGTTATTAATGGTTTAAGTGAAATTCATATTAATGATTTCAGTGATATGTTGAGTACATGATATTGCTGCTTTCGAATGTTTAAAGAGATTTAGAAATAATTTAAGTATGCAAGTGGACTCATCCGGTTCGCCGGTGAGGTAGGATTAAGTGGACTCATCCGGTATGTCGGTGAGGTATAAGTGGACCTGCAAGGATTAAATGGACCTATCTGGGACGCCGATAGGGATTAAGTGAACCCATCAGGACGCTGATGGGGTATATAGGTGATCTACTTGGGGCGTCAGTAGGGTATTTTGTGAAATCCTTTGAATTATGCACTGCCGTTAAAAGTGTTATAAGTATTTCAATTACTCGGATTATACTTAATTATGCATTTATTGAAAGTGAAACTGTTGATGCATTTCTGTTAATAGATCTCATTTTGGAAAATATTGATATCTTTAAATCATGATTATTTTTAGGATTATGATGATCACTTATTGAGTAGCCAAACTCATCAAACTATGGTAAACATTTTTTCAGGATATCTGCGCATTCATTTTGAGTGCGAGTCAAGATCAACCTTGGAAGATATTGTTGTTGTGCTAGCTTTCTTTTGTTACTTTGTAAGGCCTCGCCACTGTAAATTTGTCCTATCAATAGATGTGTATATGTTTTGTCTGTCACATCTCTGGAATAACAGTATTGTAAATTCTTGGGGTGTGACAATTATGGTATCAGAGCAATAGGTTTAGGATTCTTAGGAAATTTAAAAAGAATGTACTTAAAATCACATTTATTGTGTGTACAGACCGGGATACAGTCAAGATCGAAAATAGCTGAAGCCAATATGGAAGGAATTCACAAAGCCTTCGAAAATATGGTTGCTCTAATGCAACATCAGATGGAAAACAACAATCCACCCAGGCAGTCAGTTATAGGAAATGGTGGGAGTAATATCGAACAATTTAAGAAATTAAACCCACCTTCTTTTAAGGGTACTGTAAACCCACTAGAAGCTGAGGGATGGATTATGCAATTGGAAAAAATATTCGAGGTTATGGAATGTCTTGATGATAGGAAGGTGGCCTTGGCAGTTTTTATGTTAGAAGGTGAGGCACAACACTAGTGGCGAATGGAAAAACGGAGTATTGGTCAAAGAAAATAAACCATTGACTTGGGAAGTATTTCTAGAGGCATTTAATGAAAAATATTTCCCAGATTTTATTCGAGACAAAAAAGAAATGGAATTTCTAGAATTAATCCAAGGAAATAGGACAGTAGCACAGTACGAGGCCAAGTTTACTGAATTGGCCAGGTTTGCACCACATATGATTAACAATGAGGCAAGAAAGGTGAAGAAATTTGAAAGGGGTCTCAGGCCAGCTATTAGAAGCAGACTATCAGTCTTGAAATTGAGAACTTATGCTGAAATAGTGGATCGAGCCCAAATTGTCGAAAAAGATTTTGAAGATTACCAAAAGACGAAAAATCAGAACAGTCATGTTAGACCTACATCATCTAATCGACAACAGTTTGAAAGGCCAAACAAGAAGCCAAGGCTCTCGCCATTTCAAAACCCAATAGAACCATGTAGAAAATGTGGGAAAAATCATGGATCAAGCCTTTGTTATTGAAATACCGGAGCCTGTTTTAAATGTGGAAAAATTGGGACACCAGATTAGACAATGTCCTAGCTTACAGACACAACAGCTTCCAAAGCAGGGAGAGATAGCTCCAAAGCCTCAGATAAAGGAAAGAGTATTTGCGATTACCGAGCAAGACGCTCAGGCCTCAAAATCAGTGATCCAAGGTACTCTTACTATCTTCCAAAAAGTAGCTCATGTTTTGATTGATCCTGGAGCTACTCATTCATTTGTGTCACAACACTTTGCATGCCACTTAAAGGTAGAACCAGAACAATTAGAATACATTCTAGAGGTAGCCATACCGATGGGAGATTCAATTAACACCAATATAGTGTACAAATCATATGTAATAAAGATAGAAGAAAAGGAACTGTTGGTTGATTTAATACTCCTGGAAATTCAAGATTTTGATGTAATCTTAGGCATGGATTGGCTTTCTGCATACCATGCAAGTATTGATTGTTATAAGAAAATTGTTACCTTTAGTATTCCAAATCAACCAGTATTTTACTTCAATGGTGTCAAAGAAGACTCCCTATCATATTTAATCTCTTGTATTCGAGCTAATCGCCTCATTCGAAAAGGGTGTCAAGGCTTTCTTGCCTATATCAAAGAAGATAGGAAGGAAGAAATAAATTTGGATACCACTCCGGTTATCCGAGAATTTCCCGACGTTTTTCCAGAAGAATTGCCAGGATTACCGCCTGACAGGGAAATTGAATTCTCCATTGAATTATTGTCAGGGGTAGCACCAATTTCTAAGGCACCTTACAGAATGACTCCTGCAGAACTTAAGGAACTGAAACAACAATTGGAAGAATTATTAGATAAAGGTTTTATCAGGCTCAGTGTGTCACGTTGGGGTGCTCCAGTACTGTTTGTCAAAAAGAAAGATGGGACTATGAGATTGTGTATTGATTATAGACAGTTGAACCAAGTGACAGTGAAGAATAAGTATCCATTACCTAGAATTGATGATTTATTTGATCAATTACAAGGATCACAAGTGTTTTAAAAAATTGATCTTAGATCTGGATACCACCAGCTTAAGATTAAAAGTGAAGATGTTCCCAAGACAGCTTTCAGAACAAGGTATGACCATTATGAATTTTTAGTCATGCCTTTTGGATTAACCAATGCACCGGCTGCATTTATGGATTTGATGAATCTGATCTTTAGGCCCTATTTGGATAAATTTATTATGGTATTCATCGATGATATTTTAATTTATTCCACGAATCAGAAGGAACATGAGCAGCATGTAAGAATGGTATTGCAAATATTAAGAGAAAAGAAATTGTATGCCAAACTTAGTAAATGTGAATTTTGGCTTGAACAAGTGACATTTTTAGGACATGTTATATCAAATGAAGGTCTATCAGTTGATCCTTCAAAGGTTGAAGCCATTGTTAATTGGAAACAACCAAGTAATGTGACTGAAGTTCGAAGCTTTTTGGGATTGGCAGGATATTACAGAAAATTTGTAGAAGGATTTTCGCGAATCGCAACCCCATTGACTCGATTGACACAGAAAAGTGTCAAATTTGAGTGGACAAGTGAATGTGAGGAGAGTTTTCAAGAACTAAAAGTTCGATTAACTTCAGCACCTATTTTAACTATTCCTGAGGGGAGTGGGGGATTTGTGATTTATAGTGATGCTTCACATAAAGGTTTGGGCTGTGTATTAATGCAATATGGGAAAGTAGTGGCATATGCATCCAGACAGTTGAAAGAATATAAGAAAAAATATCCAATTCATGATTTGGAGCTAACTGCAATAGTATTCGCTTTGAAAATATGAAGGCATTATCTATATGGTGAGCAATTCGTAATATACACGGATCATAAGAGTTTGAAATACATTTTCTCTCAGAAGGATTTAAATATGCGGCAGATAAGATGGATGGATTTCTTAAAAGATTATGATTGTACAATCCATTATCATTCAGGAAAAGCTAACGTTGTGGCCGACGCTCTAAGTAGAAAATCTACAGGAGTCTTAGCTCATCTAATGATCCAAAAAATGCGATTGTTAGATGAAATAGTGGATTGGCATCCAACTCCGTCCATTAATGGTGTGGTAAGTATGATTACCAACATTAATGCGGAACCCCAATTAATCCAACAGATTCGATTGGCACAAAAGAAAGACCCTCAGCTTATAATAATTATAGAAGAGGTGAAGCAAGGAAAGAGAGATGAATTCTCTATATGTAGTGAGGATTTGCTAATATTCAAAGGTCGGGTTTGTGTCCCGAATGATGAGAGTGTAAAGAAAGCTATCTTAGAAGAAGCACATCATTCTCGTTATACGATACATCCCGGAAGTATTAAAATGTATCAGGACCTGAAGAAAACCTTTTGGTGGAATAATATGAAAAAAGAGGTAGCACTATTTGTGTCTAAATGCCTAACATGTCAGCAAGTAAAAGCTGAACATCAAAGGCCCGCTGGGTTGTTGCAGCCTTTACCCGTGCCAGAATGGAAGTGAGAGCACATCTCTATGGATTTTGTCTCTGGCTTGCCTAGAACAAATTCAGGACATGATAGCATTTGGGTCATTGTGGACCGGTTAACCAAAGCTGCCCACTTTCTACCGATTCTCACGACGTACACTTTGGATCGACTGGCTCATTTGTACATTAAGGAAATAGTGCGGTTGCATGGAGTTCCTGTCAGTATTGTATCGGACAGGGATACTTGGTTTACTTCTAAATTTTGGGCTAGACTACAGTCAGCCATGGGGACGAGACTCACCTTTAGTACTGCCTTTCACCCCCAAACTGATGGACACTCGGAGAGGACCATCCAAACCTTGGAAGATATGCTGAGGGCCTGTGTTATTGACCTTACAGGAAGCTGGGATGACCATTTACCTCTGATTGAGTTTGCTTATAATAATGGCTTCCAAGCCAGTATTCAGATGGCACCATATGAAGCCCTGTATGGAAGGAAATGCAGGTCACCCATATGTTGGGACGAGGTTGGTGAAAGAAAGCTTTTGGGGCCAGAAATTGTCCAGATAACCACAGATAAAATAGCATTAATTCGTGAAAGGCTCAGGACAGCTCAGTGTCGGCAAAAGAGTTATGCCGATAACCGAAGGAGAGATCTTGAATTTGAGGAAGGTGATCGAGTTTTCCTAAAAATCTCACCAATAAAGGGCATTATGAGATTCGACAAGAAAGGAAAGTTGAGCCCACGTTACATCGGACCATTTGAAATCCTGAAAAGAATCGGAGGTGTCGCTTATAGACTTGTCTTACCACCCGAATTGGTAAACGTCCATAATGTCTTTCTTGTATCTTCACTACGAAAATATCAGCCCGACCCATCCCATATCTTAAAATATGAACCTTTACCGATCAGGAAGGACCTTTCCTTCATTGAGCAGCCAATTTTGATACTAGATACAAGGGTGCAAGTGGTGCGTAACAAGGAGATTCTTTTGGTCCGTGTATTATGGCAGTACCATTCAAGAGAAGAGTCGACTTGAGAACGAGAAGGCGAAATCAGAGAAAAATACCCCTATCTTTTTCAGTAATCAGGTACACAAATTTAGAGGACTAAATTTCTTTAAGGGGGGAAGAATGTAACAATCTTAAAATTTCAAAAAAAAAAAAAAAGAAAAAAAAAAAAGAGAAAAGATACTTTTAAATAGGTGATGGTCTGTTTGAGTATGATGGTCCTTGGGGACCATCACTATTTTCAAAAGTTTTTAGTTGGTTTAAACTTTTGCTTTCTGCTTGCCACGTCCTTTAGTGGACGTGGTTTTCATATGTTAAAAACAGACTCTTAACGCGACACCTCAGGTATGAGGTAGAGCCTAATAAAATAATATAATAATACGTTATAAGAATTTAAATAGCGGAAGTGAGCACTCCCACCCTAGAAAATTTTGAGATCTCTCTCTCTCTCTGGTCGAAACACAGTGAACTCCTCTCTCAAACCGAATTTTTTATCCGAAGCTCCCTCTCAAATATTTGTGGGTAAGTGACATCGTCTTCCTGAAAAATAGTCTGTTTTTAATAAATAGTGATATTTCCGTCCAGGATCTTTATTTTATAAGTTTTGTGTGTAAGTGACCCCATTGTCTCGAAAAATAGTCCATTCTTTTTAAAAATGAAATGAAATAATTATTTCTGCTTATTATCATGAATTTTAGGCGCAATAAATTTTATGCGCACGTGACCTTATTATCTTGAAAAATAATCTTTTTAATAAAAATTGTGATATTTTATCTATGTTAGAAATTTTGAATGCTGTAAATTATGAAAAAATAAATTTATTTATTTTTCTTGTCTATTGTTAGAAATAAATGTGATATTTCTGCTTTTAGTAAAATTGTGATATTTCTTTCTACTATTTTGAATATTTAGACATTGTAAAATTCATGTGCAAATGACTGCCTTATTATTTTAAAAATTGACATTTTTGCAATTGATTATAGTATTGTTGTGAAATATTTATTTGTGGATTGATATCCCATAAATTGTGATAATTCCGTATTCTTGAATTTCTATAAGAGTTTTTCTATATATATTAAATTGGCAATTATGCTAGAATGCCTTTACAAACTGCTACCTTTCTAAATTTGAGCCCAAAATATTTGATTGGTTATTTTTGAAATGTTATAGAGAGTGACTGTTATTAATGGTCTTAGTAAAATTCATATTAATGATTTCAGTAATATGTTGAGTACATGATATTGCTGCTTTCGATTGTTTAAAGAGATTTAGAATAATTTAAGTATGCAAGTGGACTCATCCGGTTCGCTGGTGAGGTATAAGTGGACCTATCTGGGACGCCGGTCGGGATTAAGTGGACTCATCCGGTATGATGGTGAGGTATAAGTGGACCTGTAAGGATTAAGTGGACCTATCTGGAACGTCGATAGGGATTAAGTGGACCCATCAGGACGCTGATGGGGTATATAGGTGATCTACTTGGGGCTCCAGTAAGGTATTTTGTAAAATCCTTTGAATTATGCACTGCCGTTAAAAGTGTTATAAGCATTTCAATTACTCGGATTATACTTAATTATGCATTTATTGAAAGTGAAACTGTTGATGCATTTCTGTTAATAGATCTCATTTTGGAAAATATTGATATCTTTAAATCATGATTATTTTTAGGATTATGATGATCACTTACTGAGTAGCCAAACTCATCAAACTATGGTAAACATTTTTTCAGGATAACTGCGCATTCATTTTGAGTGCTAGTCAAGATCAACCTTGGAAGATATTGTTGTTGTGCTAGCTTTCTTTTGTTACTTTGTAAGACCTCGCCACTATAAATTTGTCCTATCAATAGATGTGTATATGTTTTGTCTGTCACATCTCAGGAATAACAGTATTGTAAATTCTTGGGGTGTGACAAAGCTATCTCATAGATCTAGATGATGCGAAGTCTACATTTGGATATGTATTCATGCTTGGAGGGGGTGCAGTTTCTTGAAAATCATAGAAATAGAATGTGACGAAATTGTCCACCATGAAGGCAGAGTACGTGGCGTGCTGTTTGGTGATCGACGAGGCTGTATGGATTAATAAATTTCTTAATAGATTTGACTTTCACCTCATGCGTTGTGAGGCAGTAAGAATTTTCTGCAACAATACGGTGATGATATGCGTGTCAAAGGAGTCGCGATTCCATAAGAACTCCAAGCAAATAAAACCATGTTTTTATCAACCTGAGGAATGAGGTGAAATTGAGAAAGATCGAGATCCAAATAAACTAAATATTCAAATGGGAGCACTTGCTAGTATTTAGCATGCCAAATGGAACAACAGACTATAATGTTGTTCACCCATAGAACCCAAATGTTTTGTGCTGATTGTATGGCTACAAAAGGGACCAACTTATTTGAAGAACTCTTTTGAGCCCATGAACATACGACCCTATGAGATGAGGGTAAGTGATGGTCTTTTGTGAAAGGATTGATGGTGAAAGCCATGATTAATGTATTGAGAGAATAAATAAAAATGCTTGAGAGAAATTGTAATTGGGATAGAGAGATAAGAAAGAGAGAAAGTGAGAAAGAGAGAATGTAAGGCATTAAAGGCCAAGTGGGAGATGTTGGGTTCATGTGGCCTTTAAAAGCCTTATGAGTGTTTGTTAAATGAAATGATAGAGTGAAACATGAACTAAGTGGGAGTGTGGTCCCTCGTGGGCCATACTAAGCAAACGATGTTTGTAGATACCGAACTGTGTTTGACGATCTAGGCTAGTAAGTTGGAAAAAACTCATGTTACTTGGGCATAAAGAACAAACCGAGAAGGGTTCTAATGGTTTAGCCCTTGATGAGGTTAGAGAATATGCCTGGATGAGTGAGCCGAGGGACTATGTGACTCTTATGTGTGATGGTGTCTTATAGAGACGGGGGCCAAAAGCCTC
The DNA here is from genome assembly GCF_054954075.1 of Amborella trichopoda. NCBI lineage: Eukaryota > Viridiplantae > Streptophyta > Magnoliopsida > Amborellales > Amborellaceae > Amborella > Amborella trichopoda. The sequence continues at coordinate 34,383,966 of NC_142346.1, forward strand.
ATCCATGTGCCATCACAGGGCATGCATGTCGATAGATTGTTCGGAAAAGCCAGAAATCTACCTTTTAGGGTGAAACGTATGCATGTTCGATCGATACCCCTATGCACCATAGGAGCTATGGTCGCATCAGGTTTAGGTGACCTTGACTCGTCTCTAGGGGTGGACCTGAAATCCACAGACTGGGATTGTGATCCCTTGGCTCATCGACCGGACTTTGGTGACTTGCTAATAAGCCCCTGCTTGGACTGTGGGTCATGAAAAATACTGGGTCGGTCTGATGAAGCAAGTTTGGTCTGTAGTCCACAGTTGAAGGTGTAGTGCCCCATGATTGTTGATTCCTAAACCATATGGATCATTTTCCCATCAAATTAATTTAATTGTGTTTGTTTTTATTATAGAAATTATTTTAAGATTATTATTTGAATTTTAATGAACCCTAGATATTTTATTTATAATTTTTGGATTTATAAAATTAAAGATATTGATTTTACAATTGTTTAAATATTCAAATAATATTCTAATATCTTTTTATTAATTTTAAATATATAAAAATATCATGGGGCCCATTGTGTACATGGGCCTGCCATATTTTTAAAAGGTGGGGCCCATGAGTGCCTCCTTTGGGTGGCACGTCCCACCCTTATACTCTTTCTTATTTTTTGGTGATATGACATGTGGCCATATGGTTGGAAGATATTGACTTGATGTATCTTTGAAAGATTTTGTGGAATGATTGAGTAGATTTGTGCTATTTTATGTATGCACAATATTTTGATTAGATTTAATTTATTTTGTTTCTATTGATGAGAAAATGGTTTAAGAAAGGGGGATAATGATCCGTGCACTTTCCATAATGTTGATGGCCTATCTATGGAATGGATGACTCATATTTCTTACCCCACAAGTCACCCTTGATCGACGGTCTATGTCCAATCTCACAAGAAGATGTAAGCTAAAGAAAACCCTAATCTTATTCAAAGCTTATAAAAAAAGGGTTGTCTTTACCAAAAATCTCTACACCTTATCTTTCTATCTATCTCTCTTAAGAAAGTTTATATCTCTCTCATGTTTGATCTCTTTCTTCCACATTGTGAAAGAACCTGATGGTTTAGGTTATGGAGTTCTTCTCTCCAATTTCTCAAATATGGATCTATGGCTAAGGGTTTTAGGGTTTAGCGAAAAGAGAATCCATCTCTCTCAAACTAGGTTGCTAGAGAATTCACCTAGGGTTTGAGCTTGTGATAAAAAGGGTTCATGTTCCATTGGTGTAGCTTGGCCGAAATTTTCTTTCCCGGTTCGAGATTGAAGCTAGACCGTTGATCCTGTGCCATCGGATGGTGGTGACTCGGTGTAGGGTATAATAAGCCCGGTTGAGGTAATCTCCGGCACTCTTCCTTTTGTTTCTTGCAATCTTATCTTTTATTCTCAAGCATAGTGCACAATTATTTCATGGCATCAAGTTATTAAGTTCTTGGTTTTATTGTTATGTTGATTTTATTTTGAAATTTATCTTATTGTAATAAAGACCACATGTAAGTGATCTTTTACTAAAAGAAAGGGGTGAAAAAAAAAAAGAAATAGAAAAATATATTCTCCAGTAAAAGATCACATAGGTCTTTCTTTCGTTCACCTCAGGTTGACCTTCTTGGCGATTAATCCATGAGGGTACCCACTCACCACGGGATCCAAGTATATTGCACTAATAATAAATTTCATGGGCCTTATGAATTAGGGGGGAATGAGTTAATCTGGATTTTAAGCATGTGATGGTGAAACCTCTATGAGAAAATCTCTAACGGGCATTTACACACTTAGATATTGAAAAAGGCAAGTTTTGGGAACCGATGACTGATTGGTCTGTGGGAGAATCAATTGAAAGAGGAAAATTTGTGAAGGATTATGGTTATAAAATGGAAAGAAGCGTGATGGGCTAGAGAAAGATAAAATCAAGATGATTATATGTGCATGTGCATGTATAGGTTTATATGTTTTGTATATGATGTGGTATTGCCAAGCCTCATATGGCCAAGTGAGACAATGTTGTGATTGCGGCCTTTCAAAGCTTTGACATTAAGATTTTTTATAGTTTTTGTTACAGTGACAATGACTAAGGACATGTGATTTGTCAGATCTGTGAAAACTGGGATCCAAAATTGGTGTCATCAAGTGACTAGTCCCAGATCATGAGGCTTAGTTTAGGGTCATTATACTAAAAAAGGTTAGATGATTTTCCCTTGGCCAAGATCGGTGAGATAAGCTTATGATTGACATGAGACAGGGCATTACAATACTATGAATGGCTAGATGTGGATCATGATATGTGTTTGTGATTATGTGTGATTGAGCTATGTATGAGAATGATTGGCTCTGAGAGGATATGAGCCAAATCCCTGACTATGATTTTAATCATGACATGAAAATGAGAAGCTACTTTCACTCAGGTAGATCCATTGAGGAGTGACGTGTATATGTACTAGAGAGAGTTCCCATACATCTTGAGAGTGTAAATCCTTGAGGGACCACTTGCAATCCACTTTATATTCGAGACCTCCCTATCATGTATTGGGTTAGCTTTAATGAGCCAAGAATAGGTGAGTGGAGTGCCTAAATGATTGAGAACAAACACCTTAAATATCCTAATTTCCCAAAATAGAATTTTTTCAATGGCCTTCTTTTAACAAAAAGTTGTTTGGATGTTTTTTTGGATCTCAAAACCCACCTGTACCTTGTTTTCAGGGTAAATTACCATTTAGGATAACACCCTATTGGCCCAAATAGCCAATGGGTCCCATGAGATATCCTAGGTGGCTGCTGATGTCTGCCATATGTCATCCTAATCGTTGACACGTGGGTGACGTCAACCCTAGATGAGGGATGGCCCCCTCTATGTTGCTTGGACTATTTTGGTATTATGGGACTTGTTACCCCAATTACATGTGTGGGTGTAGAGAATCGTGTGAACCTTTAGACATTTTCACGAGAGCTTTGATATTTTGAAAAAGAGAGAAGTTTTTTGATTTTGGGATCTTTAAGCATAGATCTTAAGTGCTTTTTATGGTGTATTCATCTCATTGGTTACTCTTAAGAGCTTATGAAATCACATGTGTGAACGGGGGCGAAGTGTTGCTAGAGAAATCCCTTTTTCAAATTCAATTTGAATTCAGAGAGAGAAGAGTTTTTAGAGATTTGAGGGTCTCCTTCCATAATGTTTTCTTCTCACACTTTATTAAAAAAGCAAGGGCAATTATGTTAATAATATATATTTTATTTGATAAATTTGAAGATGTTTTCACACATTTGGGATAAAGATAAAGAAATCATAATCCTACATCGGGATAAAGATAAAGAAATCATAATCCTACATCTGTGATAACTATTTGTGGGTTGTATGTTTAGGACCAAGCTTCTCTCAAGCCCTTGATACTCTAATTGTGTGGTCTAGATACAATTTAACTAATGGCTAACCCAAAACCATTGCTCCCATGTTATAAATATGACTCAATCACCAAATCCAAAAATAAGAGAGAGATTCAAAACCCCAACATGTGGCCTCTTGGAAATCCCTAAGTGGCCTAGGAGAAAAAGAGAGCGCCCTTTGTGGTATAATCTTGTTGGCCATCCCTTGGAGCTTAGGATAACCCTTTCTTTGGTGTTTTGGTTTGCTGCCTCTAAAACTTTACAATAAGGTAATTTTTTCCTTTGAGCCTTATTTCATGAAGCTTTGATTGTTCTTTCCAGCCCCATAGGTTACTAGGCATTGTGGCGTGAATATAGCTTAGTTTGAGCCTGTCCTGCACTATTTTACCTTGAGTTATTTTGGTTAAAACTCTTCTACAATTTTTCCTATATATCATCAAGTTATTTGGCATGTTTCTAATGCCCAAGCTTGATTTTTAAAGGGCATACCATGTCAAAGTTTATTGTGTATACTATTCATTAAGCTATACTCCATAGGACCTAGATGGGACGCCACACACCTTATACTTATATTTTAAGGCGGTATGTTAGTTCTTTGATTCCATTCGATGATTATGATGATGATTTGAGTTAAGCCATCATAATTCATGCTTTACTTGAAATTTAGATTGAGATTAGACCACTTATATCTTACTATCCTATGGAGTAATAGAAGGGGTTGTAATGAAGTCCTTCATTGGGATAATTAAATATGGAAAAAGGTTTCTCATGATCTAGAGGCTATGTGCACTACTTTGGTGTTGTTTATGTAATTAGATTGGGCCGATTTCATGCATTAGTGGTTATATAATTTATGTTGTTGAAGTATTTAAGTTGGGGATTGTTTGAGAAGTATTTTATGTATGTAATTTTGTGGGACTATGGCCAATCTCCTTGTGATATTTTAAGTGGAACTACTGTAGGTACTAATTCAGAGTCTTGTATATTTTATTTGGGGTATTTTTTACTGCCTATTTGTGAAGAAAAGGAACTTGTATGTTATTGTAATTTCAGTCAAGAGTTGTAATTTTGAAGTTTTTGAGTAAATTTTAAATTTGTGATTCATTGAGTACATCGCTTTGATAACCCGACACCTTTTTTTTTTTTCTAAATTATACTTCTCTTGTCTTTCTCTCTCTAATAAACATGGTTCACCAAGGTTAACCTCTTTAAATAGAGAAGGAAGTTTTTTCAGTTCACTTCAAACTTCAAAGAGAGGCAGATGACACACATAGAAGTGAGTCTTTGATATCTCTTCATGTGTAATACAAAGAAATTGATATCCACTACTATTGGGGGTTAAGAACTTCCTGATGAGGAAGGGATATCCAAAGCTATAATTTTAAATTTTAGATATGCAACGCATTAAAAGAATCATCTCGCATCTATTTTCCCTTAAGAACCTCATAATTCATATTTGAACATCTTTTCTTTTTCATGTGCCAAAATTACCAAAATTTCCACTTAATAATGTGAAAGGAAAGTATATATTGTCTATCATGTTAATATGGAAGGTGGATATTGTAATGAATATATCTGGAAAGGGTAGGTACAATATTTTGTATTTTATAGTAAGTCTGGGTATGATATAAGTATCTATGATTTATTTCTATGCTTGTCATCTATATTTGTCTATCTAAGGCAAGCTTGTATATACACTAAGTCTCTTCAAGAAACCTGATGCTTTTCACATGGTATCAAAGCTAGAAAACTTCGTCATGTCCATTCCTATACGATCGAGCTCGTTAATATGTTATTACTCGTTCTTATCCCGATTTGACCTCTAATTCTATTACGCATTTTGGAATCCCTTAATATTGCGCATCTTGGATTCCCTTATTGACCTCTAATTTTATTATGCAACTTTGAGCAATTTTTAGTAAAAAAAAAATGCAACATCTTAATAACAAGTATAAGTAATAAAAATTGCTTTATGAAGAATGAAACTAATATACTATGTATTTAAACATATAGTAAAAAGGGAAATTATATAGGAGGCATTTAGCTTTTAGAGAAAGAAGGAGTTGATCCGATGTTTCAAATATTCAATTGTAATTGGAAAATAAATAAGGCAATAGTGGTTGATCCAATGTTTCAAACATCAAACTACATTTAAACAAAATAATAAAGAACAAAAGGTCAGTCCAATGATTGAAACATCGGACTGCACCAACTTGAATAAATTATTAGTATGGAGAGGATGTTTTCAAAAATTGAATGGGCCAACTTTAGGGTGGTCCAATATTTGCGATGTCAGATTCACCTAGAACTTGGGATATGTGATATATTGGCAATTGTATGGTCCTAGAATTCATCAAAATTAAAAACTAAAATGAAAACATGCCTTATATTTGAAACATCAGAATGGTTACAAAATTGGAATTTTTTTTTCAAACAAGATACACCACCACGTAAAATTGCCCAAATTGTTGTACAAACGATAACTATGAAAACTTTGGAATCCACTTAGAATCATGATTATTTAAAAAGCAAAGGATTTTGAGTTCTTTAATACTTGGATTTGATTGTTCAAAAATTTGATGGTCGACATTCAATTTGAGGACAACCTTTTATTTCGGCTCATCGTAAACGCCTTAATTTTTTTTTTATTTTAAAGTTAACTGCCAGGTTAAAGAGTACATTCCCAAGAAGTCCTAAAAATAATCCTATATTAGCCAAGGGAATATATTAAGTAAGATTTCTTAGGATTGTCGAAAAACATTCCAATTTAAAGTTGAAATAATAATACTTTTGTGAAAGTCTTCTAGTTTTTCTTATATCCATTTTAACACACACATAAAGACACATTCATATCATCAGATTTTTGAATAGTTATTTAAATTAGGTATAAATTTCATATAATACGTGTAATAATACTTTTTTAATCAGCAAGCCTTTGAGAAAATTTCAAAAAATTTAAAATTATTCAAAGCAAAATCTAATAAATATATTTGATAATTGAAAATAGAAAAATTGAAATTAGAAAATAGATGATAATACAATTATATCATCATATTTTATCAACAAATACACATATGAGAATATACTATTTTTATTCACTGATAGAAGTGTCCATGATCCTCCAAATTTCTGCCAAGAAAAATACGTGATAGGAAATTCATAGACTTCAAACAAACGCACATTATCAAATTTTTGAATAGTTATTATATTAGAAACAAAGTTTATATAATATGGGTAATAATTGTACTTTTTAATAAGTATAACTATACTCCATTATTGAAAAGTTCAAAATTTTTTACAATCACTTAAATAAAAAATTTAATAAGTATATGTAATAAAATGAAAATACCAAAGCTGGAATTAGAAATAAATTATGTATAAATATGTGATTACTTTTTATCACCAAAGTATGCATATAACTATTGGTTTTAAGTTGGACTCGCGGGTTTTCGATAAGGGAAAAGTTTATATAGAGCTTAGGCTCTAACAATCAAATTAGAGCCTACCTCAAAACTTTCACTAGAAGAGGTTGTTTTGATGCCCAAATATTATCAAATTGATCATCTTGACATCAAGATACATAGCCATGAGAAAAAAATAGATTTCAAGTTTTGGAAATAGTACATCTTCTAAGGCAATTTTTGACGATTAATTTTCAAGATTTTCATAGATCTGCTTGATCTACGTTATTTTTGAAGCTTTATAATTTATAATTAAAGATAAAAATACATTATAAGGTAATCACAAAGATTTTCAATATTAAAACCATATTTCTTGACACTATATGAAGGTGGGCTCTAATTTGATTATTTAGAGCCTTGGCTCTATACAAACCACACCTTTTGGAAAATCAATGGTTTTTTAAGAATTGATGGTATTGGTTTTTAAGCCTCTTACCAACCATCTAAATTGTACTTTGAACTGCTGGGATTCGATAATGAACTGTATTTTGAATTTGTGCATTTTCTGGTTGTGGAATGCTGAATTGATGGGATAGAACAAGGTGGCCAATGCCGCTGCTGGGGAAACAAGAAAACGAGTCTTTGAATTTTCTGTTTTGAATGATAAGCTTCTATTGTTTCAGAGGTTTGGAATAGAGATAGCTCTCTTGAATCCTAGTTTCTGACTTAGGCTCAATTGGAATGGCAGACTCCACCATGGCCCAATTTCTAATGTAGCTATGCCTCCATTAAAAAGTAGTAAAGTCCTCTACCATGGCCCCATTTCTAATTCCGTTGTGGCCCCAGTAGAGGTTAGGATCGGATACCACTCCCTTGAATCCTTGTTTATCCTTGTATAATTTGTCTTTATTTTTTGCATGGGGATAAAATCATGTATTACCTTCAATATAATCAATTACCTTAGAAAACATCTTAAGTTAGAAGAGCGGGGAAGATTGAACATTTATAGAATTATTTTGATCGGTATGGCACAACAATGTGCCCGAACCGGAAAAAAAAATTTCAGTCCAGTGTGCCATACATGCTGAAAATTCCAGAAGTATTTTCTGCTTCTAGACCAAAATTTTTTTGCTGTCCAGCACAAAAATGTGTTGGATCGCAAAAAAAAATTCGACTAGGCACCATAATATTCCAAAAGCCTGTGTTAAGCCAGGCGGTCGGGCACAATACTTTGAGGGACTAAAATTCTTTTGTGGTCCGCCACGAAAATGTGCCGGATTGCAAAAAAATTTCGGTTCAGCACCTAGTGTACCTAACCCCGGTTGATATTTCAAAAAGTCCAAAGATAGAGAGAGAGGGTGGGTAGAGAGAGAGAAAGAGAGAGCAGGTAGAGAGAGAAAGAGAGAGGATAGGTACAGAAAAAGAAAGAGGAGAGATAGGATGCGTAGAGAGAGAAATAGAGAGGGCGGGTAAAGAGAGGAAGAGAGAGTAAGGGCAAGTAGAGACAAAGAGAGTAAGAAATTAAGAGAGAGGACATGTAAAAAGAGAATAAAAAAAAGCTGAAATGTTAGAGATTTCCAGTCGTGTACAGAAAGACAAAGAGAGAGGGCAAGTAGAGATAGAGGGAAATGGCATTTTAGTCTCTTTTTTTTACTAGGTAAAAGTAATAAAAAATAATGTTTGGATACTAAAAGTATTAGGGCAGTGTGTCTCCAAAGTTCATTTTTTGGAGAGTATCTATAATTTTTTGAAGATAAATGACTCATAGATTACAACCCCATATATTGAAGAAGAAGATTAGGTCCGGGTCATATTAGGTATCATTAAAAAAGAGTAATGATCCTACGAGACCCTCCCACATCCATGTGTGTAGGATCCTAAATGACTACTATTAAATTTGGCACAGATCTCTAGAAAAGGTATTACATGGGTGTAGGACTTGACTTTTCTAGAGATATGTGTCAAATTTAATGGTGATCTTTTGGGATCCTACACATGGGTGTGTGATGGTCTCACAAGGTCATTTTTCATTAAAAAAATAAAAAATACGTACAAGCATAAATTTAAAAAAATTTAATTATTTTAAACTTTTTTAAGAGAGAATATTTTTTTGATAATGTCTCCTCTTTTTCTCAAGCCCTAAAGGATCAAGTGTATCATGCAAAAGTTGGAATCAGTGTTATCAAATTTTCTTTACTTTGGCCCAAAAGCCTTTGGATTTTAGGTATAAACTGAAGTGAAGTGAAGCCCGGTATTGCCGCTTTAGTCAAATTCGTGCCGCTTTAGGTTGCTTCGGTCAGATTCAAGTATGCTTCAAGTCTGCTTCGACTAGCAAAGAAATAGCTATATAAAAATATTTTTTTATTTTTTATTTTTTTCATTATTATGTATATTTTATATATAAATATTTATTTTATTTATAATAAATTAAAAAAAAATCTGAAGGCTTCCCTCATATCGGTGGAATCACTGATTTTTCTCAACGAATTGAAGAAGACTCCAAAGTTAATATGAGGACGACTAATTTCGAGCCACTCATACTTGGCAAGTATATTTCTCATTTTAAGCCACTAATTTTCGGAAGAAAAATCTTGGAACAATTAAAATGGTCTAGAAAAAAATGATGGAAAATGGTCAAGACAAGAAAAGGGCCCTTGCTGATTACATGTTAGCCCTTTACAAAGAAACATAAATACAAATGAATATGAAAAACACACTGAAGATTAAAGAAACTGGAAAAATCAAAACCAACCCTAGAAAAAAAGTTCACTCCTGGTTTCTTAGATGGATCCTCCTCCTCTTGTTCTTCTCAGACACATGCAATGCACCATTGGAATTGCAGCCAAGCCCACCCCAAACCACCTTCCACAAGCTCCTCACCTTCTTCCTCTCCTTCTTCTCTGCCCCCTCAATCTCCTTCCTCATTCTCACCCACTCCTCCTCCAACCCTAACAACTTCCCTTCCATCTTCTCCATGTCCAACCTCACCCCTTCCCACCCCATGTTTTCCTGCAGCTCGCCGGAATTAGATGACGACCCTCCTGCATTCTGAGCCTCTGACTCTGATGAAACCCCCACGATCTCATCCCTCAATTGCAATTGCCCGACCATCAAGACCCGAAGAGCGACCCTCATCGGGAGCCTTTCGTTGCGCACCGCGTGCGCACATGCTTCTGGTGATAGCCTGCCGCAGTCCAGATCCCTGCAGAGCCCCTCCCGTTCCGATTCTGTGAGGAAACTGTGTGTGCTAAGATACACGTCGATCGCTCTGTAGAGCTCGTCTGCGCAAGTTCGTGCTCTGGTAGGCACGCTAGACACGATCAACATAAATTCCTCGACACCTAAGTTCGGGTCCGGAGCTACTGCTACGAGTAACTGGTCGATGAGTCCGCAGACAGATGACAGGGCTCCAAGGTCTGAGCCCACATGGGCCTCAACAAACTGACGCACGATCCGATGCGGGCAGCCGAGGTCGAACTGTGTGTGGCGTGAGTATCCGTGGGCCGGCACTAGTAGGTTAGACACAGAGGCCTTGTCAAGCACTAGACTCAGCCTCCGCTCCAAACCCGAGCGGCAGGAATCTGAGGCTTGCACATACACAGCCCTGCGTAGGAGCTCAGACAGCATGTCGCAGGTTGCCACCCCCTTGGGCAACAGTTCCTCGACAACCTCGATAACATCTCTCTGTAGGGTTCGATTTCCGGCAACTGATGCGTATCGGAAGAGTGATCCAGCCACGGACTCCCTTGAGACCCCAGATGAGATCACCACGGATATAACAGACTTGTATAATTCCAGACTAAGAGTCGTGAGATCCTCACGAGAGCAATCAAAGAGCCTCCGTTTCGCGCCGGTCGCGGGTTCCATCTGGGGACCAAGGAGGCTAGGGTCTTGAGCAACCTTTGCAGCAATGGCTTCAGAGAGAAGTCGCACAGGGCCAAACGAGACAGCATGGTGGCTCACAGAGGTGCAACTTCGAAGGGCACGAACGCACTCGTTCCAGTAAGGCAAGACAGCCTCGTATAAGAATTCTTCAATGAGTTTCAGGAGGTTTTTGGGGTGCTGTTTTTTGGTCATGTCGAGGTAAGCTGCGATACAGTAAAGGGGGATGGCAGTATCGGGAGTTACATTGGAATTTTGGGAATAACAGAATTTCATGGCGAGCTCGAAGAGTTCAGGGCCGCCCGGGCAATCGGGGAGAGTAATACAGGTGGGGATTTTAGAATTTTTGTTTATGAGCATGTTTGCTAGTTTAGCAGACATGGATACCAGTGGGCCCTGCAGAATCAAAGTTAAAATGTGAGAAGAGATGAATTGGGTTTCAGATCAACTTCCTTAAGTAATCAATTTTGTTGATAAGATTTCAAGAGAGAGACCCTGTGAAGGTGAAAGATGGCTCCATTGACGTCGATGATTACGTCTGATCGATGTCCATTAGCCGAAAACCTGCAAAATCAAATTAAAAAAATCTCGTTTCTATACAAATTAGATCAGAGTTTGAGATTTCTTTTGTGAATTTGAGAAAAGAACAGAAGTGATATTGCTTACCATGGTTGTTCTGATCTCCCCAAGAATGCCATGCTTCTATTGTGTGCAATTACAGAAGGCATCACAGTAAAAATCATAAAACGAAGGAAAAACCATCAGCCAAAACACAAAGAAATGATTAAAAAAAATGAAGGAAAATGGCAACAAAAGAATGTGAAGTTTGAAACAGGTGGTGTAGTAGTAACAGTAGCAGCTGCCTTAGTCAGAGATAAACGAATACATCATCTTTTGAATTTTTTTTGGAGGGGTAATATGATGATGCCACGTGTCCGGAATGAACGGTCAATATGCCGAGATGCATTCATCGTGGAGAATTTGTAGGGGCTGACCAAGTTGCCGTTGTGGTTTTTCTCATGACCAAAATGCCCCTTTGTAGGTAGTTTTGGTGTGCATTCCATATCTAGAACAACCTAAGTTACAGTTTGGTTCAGCAGATAGGGATACCATTCTTTCTACTATTTAGAATAGTGTTATTTCTTTTTCTGGCTATTCGACGTTTGCCAAGGAGACGTTTTCTACGGAAGTTGCGCACCAAACACGATGCACATGAACACATTGCAGTACTAAACTCACACAAGTGTATTTTTTGGGTAAGTAAAACACACACAAGTTGAGGAATACAATAGTGCTAAGAGGATATGTGGTCCATCCAAACAAGCCCTAAAACTAAATACTCTAATTGCCGCATTAATATCCATTTGTGCTTTTCTTATAGGGTTCGTATTGCTTCCAAGGGCTAAAAATGAATTTTATTAAAAACAATACCAAGCTAAAATTTAGGATTTACATTTATTTCTTTACGTACAATTAAATAAAAAATAATAAAAATATTTTAAATAAAATATTGATCAAAATAAATTTAACGGTATTTTAGTTATTTTTATTTAGCGTATTTTTTTATCATTTTTATTTAGTTTTGTTTATAAAAATAAACCTACATCCCAAAATAAAAAATAAGAAAATAAACTATGAAATCAATTTTTGGCTTATAAAATGCCAACCACTGAAAAGGTTGCTTGTATTCCCTTCCATTCCATGTGGACCGGATACTTTTCCTCTCTTCTTATAGGCACCCATGTAAATAGAGGGAATCTAGCTCAACAGGCGTTTCTAATATTTCCACCCATGTTTTGTGTGGGAGTAGCAAAAGCATGGGTTCTAGAAAATGTTTGGATTAATTATCTTAAGAGAGAAAAGACCAAGTAACTTCTTAATGAATATGGTAGTCTCCAATTTATAATTTAAATTAAGTAGAACATGCCACCACATTTATAAAGAACTAGGCCACAATTTACGTTTTTCTGCCACAAATATTTAAAGGATTTTATGGTTTTGCTTTTTCCAGTCAAAATGGAGAAAATTAAGGCTAAAAATATGGATTTAGTGACCGTTGGTACATATTTGTAAATTACTAATCCCCGCATGCTCAGGAAGGACCATAGCCCTAATATAGTCCTTCAAAAACTGAACCTTAATGAAACATACCCTGCCCTAACAATTGAAATTTGGGTTGATAGCTTAAGCTTTTTTTGTCATATTGGAATCACAAAAATGAAAAAAAAAAAAAATGGGGCATCTCCGGTTGTATGTATCCCCCTGGTTTTCAATGGATTTAGGATGGAAACACCTCTAAAACCTACGTATATCTATTTCATCTATGAATTAGTTCAAAAAATATTAAGGATCTTTTGTTCTATGAAGAATTGGAACGATCGGTGTAAAAAGTACAACGTTGACTATTTTTTAGGCTAAAAGAAGAGTCAAAATTTATAAAATTTTTAGATAATGATCTTTGAGAAAATCAATTTGTAGAGCTTTTATCCTACATTCATCTCCATGATGGATTTTGGACGGAAGCCAGGGAATGGTTTGTGGATTGGAGGCAGCCGATCTAATGAGGGTTCTTTCCTGTGGAAGCCCATTTTTAGATGCCGACCTATGATAGCAGTTCATTTCTGGTGGTTGATTGGAAATGGCTCATCCATTTCTTTTTGGCATCACAAATGGTTGGGAGATATTTCTTTGAAGCTCTATTTTCTTGAGTTGTTTGCAAAGGTGCTCTACCTTGATGCCAAGGTTGGGGAGCTGATTGAATCCAGAAGTTCCAGTGTTGTGTGGAATATTCTTTTCCTTATGAGAGATTGTCTGGTTTCATTTTTCATCAGTGGTTACAGTTATTGCAGATTTTGGAACCAGTCTATATATCTCAGGGGTCTTCGGATGAGCTCATATGGGAATTCGAGAGTGATAGCCGATTCTCGGTGAAATCTTGCTATAGGCTTTTTTTTCACGACAGATGGCGATGGTCGTTACCTCAGGTGGCTATAATTTGGAAATGACCTATTCCTCACAAGGTGCAAGCCTTTCTTTGGCTAGCCGCCCTTAACAAAACATTAACAGTAGATAATTTAATTAAAAGGGGTAAAGTGCTACTAAATATCTGTTTGATGTGCAAATTAGACCAGGAAACCGGTAGTCATCTCTTCATTCATTGTAAAGTTGCTACCAAGCTTTGGCACTGGTTTTTGGGCCTCCTTGGTATTCAGACTCCTCTTCCCTTTTGGGTGGTGGATCTAGTGACCCAGTTTTCCTTTCCCCATATGCACTCTGGTGGCATTCGGGTGTGGCAAACTGCAAGAGGGGCTATGATATGGGAACTCTGGAAGGAACGAAATAGATGAACTTTTGAGGGGTTGAATATCTCTGAAGAGTATTTACTGGATAGCATTAAGCGATCTGTTTGGCTCTGGTTTTCGGCTACCAAGGAAGGGTGGGGCATTTCACAGACAACTGTTATGCTCAATCTTTGCAACCTTTTCCTCTTGGGGAAAATCAAAATGAAACCGAGTTGTTTCTGGTCCCCACCTCATATTGGATAACTCAAGCTGAATTTTGATGGGAGTTCGTTTGGTAATCCGGGTTTGCCTGGAATTGGGGGCGTCTTACATAATGAGGTGGCCTCTGTCATTTTTTTGTATGCTGGTTCGTTAGGTTCAGCTACGGCTAACCATGCGGAGCTAGCATCCTTATTGCAAGGGCTTAGATTTTTAATTTCCAAAAGTTTTACCAATAGTTGCATTGTTGAAGGCGACTCCTTGAATGGTTGGTGCAAAAAGGAATTGCCAGTTCCCTGGAAGCTTAGGTTGATATGGTTGGAGATTATAGATCTTGTTGTGCCTCTCGCTATTTCCTTTTCTCATGTGTATCGGGAGGCTAATGATTTAGCTGACTCCCTTGCTAAAGGTGGGGCTTTTTTGTCTTCGCTTATGTTTTCGACTGATGCAATTTATTTTCAGTAGCTACCATTAATAATATGATGAATCTTTGTCAAAAAAAAGAAGAGAAAATGCTCTTTTGCATTCATTGAACGGCAGGGGCTTAGGTGAGTCCAAGGATATACCTTTTATAGTGAGTCTGCCATTCCAAAATTCATCTTGGAGATAGACATTGGAAAGTTTATAATCCAGACCACCATGATCATGAATCTAGCAAAGAAAAGAAAAAAAAAAGAAGAAAATAGAGTCTAATACTGTAATTTTTATTATTTTTGTAGACCATTCACTTATATTATTCAAAGTTTCATCAAAGCTACAATACTTATAGTTTATGCTTTGACAGAAATGCGAAAGCAGTTAGTTTGGCCAAAGAGGGGAACTTTAGAGGATAACCTCATTCTAACTACACTCTCAATTTTCTACAGTATCCATAAAAATTTGCATATGATTTAATTTTGTACACTATTTCTTTGGAAATATTGAGACACATGGTTAATATCTTTTTTTCTTTTTTTTTTCCTTTTTCTTCTTTTTAACAAGGATCATGAAATATGCATTGTTGTTGAAGTTAGGTTTATAGACCTAAGGCATAAATAAATTTACAATGAATGGCATATAGTTAGGTTCTTCATTCATTCCGCTTACTAGCTAAAAACTGCTAAACGAAAGAGTTCCATATTATCTAGGCCCCGAAGAGAAGGTCGTCTGAGTCATCATCATCATCTAAGCCTTATTTCAATTATTTGGGGTCGACTCTACTAGAATGTTGCTCCTCTATTCTCTTCTATTAAGGGTCATATCCTTAGTAAGACCAAAAGCCACCATATCTTCTCTTACTACTTCTATTTACGTTCCACTTGAACCAAATCACACCTTCCAATCGATTATGTATTAGGTCTACGCTGCACGTGACCAACCCTGTCTAAGTCTACTTTCCCTCATCTTATCACATATTGAAACCACACCTAAGTTCCCTTGTATGTATTCATCCATCTCAACATCCTTATCTGAGCTACACTTATCTTATAGATATGTTGTTTCTTGACTGCCCAACATTCTGTCTTATAAAGCATAGATGATCTTATAATCGCCTTATAGAACTTCTCTTTCAACATCAATGGTATACGACAATTATATAAAATTCCAAATGTACATCTCTACTTCGCCTACCCAACTCTAATTCTATGTACAACATCTTCCTTAATCTCCCCATTCTCCTGGATTATTAATGTTTGATATCATAAACAATATCTTTTAGGTATTTCTTGACAACCATCAATCTTAATTACTTCATCATTTCTATTCCTATTATTACTAAACTTGCATCCATATATTCTATAGGAAAAGGTTTCTATGCTTCCCCTACAACATAGAAGTTCTATCCTCCCCCTATCATTCAGCTGTCTAATTTTGATCAAGAGAGCCACTCATCTTTTGATCTTAGATCCTACGTCTCAAAGTATTTTATTTTTAGTTTTTTTTATACAAATTGTATGAATATGAAATTTAGTATGTGCCATCTAATCATTGGGGTGCACCTATAAAAAATATTAAAAATATTTTTTTGATAAAATATAATTATCAAAATACCCCTTTAATTTTTTAGGGGTATTTTGGTCATTTTATTTTATTGAAAATATGTTATTTATATTTTTCGCTAGTGTGAGTTTAATAGAGCAATGGACGTCCAAAATTTGGTGTCAAAATAGTTTATAAAAAAGCATTAAAAGTAAAATAGTATAGAGATGTGGCATTGTGATTGGGACAATCTTAGCCCTCAATTCAGAATGGACGGTTGGATAAGGGGGAGGATAGAACTTCTATGCTGTAGGAGAAGCATAGAAAGCTTGCTCTATTCTATATTAATCCAGCTAATTTTAAAGCCTTTAGATTCTAGAGCATCCCTCCAACATTCAAACTTTGTGTTGACACCACCTCTAGCATCATCAAAACTATATCATTCGTGAACAATATACATCATGGTACCACATTTTGTAGGTGCTTGGTTAATTCGTCCATCATGATACCTCATTTTGTGGGCTCCCTCTGATGTAGAGTCATTGCCACTGAGAACTCACTTGCCTTTCTACTAATTGTTCACATACTAGTTAGCGCTCCCTCGTACATATCTCTTGCTATGTCAATATAGGCTTTAGTAATTCTTTTATTTTCCAACACTTGCCAAATTAAATTTTTAGATACCTTATCGTATATTTTGTTTAAATCAATAATGACCATGGGAACTACCGAGGAATTATATGCATTTCTCTTAATGCATATAATATAATTTAGATCCCTACACTTCTTCTGGTTCAGTTTTGCTAGTTTGACGACATCTTTTTTATCTTCTCTTGTCCACAGTTTATTGTATATTTTTTCATATGCTTTAAATTTAGCCTTTTTATTTTTTTAATATTTTTCTTAGCTTTTTTATATTCTTCTAATTTTTTTTCATTTCTATTACATTGTCAAGCTTTATAATATGATTATTTTTTGTTAATAGCCTTTTGAACTTCTTTACTCAACCATGAGGTTTTTCCGTCAAAAAATTATTTTCCCTCTAATTTCTCCTAAAACTTCTTTTGATACTTCACTTCCTTAATGCAATTGGCCATCTCATTCCACATACATTGCTTGGTGCTCAGAATTCCATTTAAGGAGGCCAACAAAATGGTTACCAAAAACACCTGAGGTATGGAGGTGCTTCAACGTTCCCTAGATTTGTAGCTCTATCATTAGGCCGGACACCTATTCGTTGTGTGCTTAGGATATTTCTCTCGACTCTTGGTGATGTTCATTACAACCCTGCGTGGGAGGTTTTTCAGGATTGATGAGAAGACCCTCATATGAAGCCCTTAGCTCAAGGTGCATAAAATCAAAGGAACCCTACCTCAATCTTGTGTTCAAGGGTTGGAGCCCCATACTAGTGGAAGACCAAGGGGTATCAAACTCAATTAATGGTCGAGGTACTCAAAATGGGTCTATGGGTAATGCAGCAGTAGAATGGCTAAATGTAAACACCCCTCAAATTTTGGCTAAAAGAATTCCCAAGAACCTGTGAATCATTCTAGCATAATAATCCCTAGTACACAGTAATGGTAGTCAATACACCTTAAACAATCTTAAATATACTCCGCAATAACCAATTTAGCAAGCCAGCATCCAAAATGTTTGGTTTCAAGCTTAAAAATTGAGAGGATTTAAATTTGACTGATCTAGTTCCCATAAGTGCTAACATTCTAACAGGATATTTATATAAAGGAACATACAGAACTTCCCATAAAATTCGAGGCAAAGTATTACCAGTTACACGGTTAGTGTAGCTAGAGATGCATACTGCATCGTTTGGTCATCGATGGCCCAAATTTGTTGAGGCTTGTTATTTCTTGATTTAGACCCCTTTGGTCTATAAATATCTCATTTTGGATCGAAAATGGAAAGATTTGGACTGATACCAAAGAATCCTGAGCCCCTCTAACCTTCTAACTCCTAGCTTCAAAAACCCTAGAAATCTAGGTCTTCTATCCTCTATAGCTCCAACAGCCTACTAGTCCCTTCAAAACTGGGAAACCTAAGCCCTAAACCTCTAAACTCAATTCAAGAAAACTATAAGTAATCTTAGGTCTACACGCTTTCAAGTTCAAGTCTAAAATCAAGAGTATCTAGTACAAGTACACTATAAGGGTTGAAAGAAGAATGCCTCACCATCTAAGTCTAATCTGGGTCCCAACTTTGGGTGTCAGGCCTGTGGGCCTAGCTTGCATCAAGAGCAGTTTTCTTTTCTTTTTTTTGTATTTTTTGGTATACTTATTGTAGACACCCATTTCCTGGCTGACGAGATTCTAGGATACCGAAAACCCGAAAACCGTGAGAAACCAACCTAGACCACCTTTAGGACCATCCCAAAACTAAAACCTTAAATTTCATCTCACCAAAAACCCATTCCCTAGCTTAAAATGCATTAGGAACCAAATTATGCCCATGTACCCTAAAACATCCTATTTCTATGCACCATAACCCTTCCCATATTGCATAAAACATCAATGACTCACCACATTTAATATCCAACTGACCTAGTTTCACTAGTCTAATTCATTAGCTCACTGTAAACCTTTCTAAATAAGCACGCAACATCCTTAGACTTTCCTAATCAAGTTAAGAACACACTTAAGCTTTCCTAGAATAGGGCCTAAGTACCAAAGTTAACCTAAACCCATTCTAAAATCTTCCTAAACAGGTCTCAACTTGAATCAAAGTTCTAAAACCAAGGTCAAACCCGAATAAGAACCAATTTTTAATTCACTTAACCCCACCTTAATGCCCATTACGCCCTCAAAACAGTCCCAAAATTTCCATTCCAATATTTAGAAGTACTCCAATGGACAAGAGATAATAGGTGGCATAAAACCATTAATGTCGGGCCCATTGGCACCTGTGAGTAAACGTTATTCGCAAGCAACTAAGATTTAGGTGCAAGCAAATAAAGTTTATTCACAGGCAATCAATGGCCCAGATTGAGCTACCACTTTTTGGAGACATTACTAGGACATTTTCCCCTATAAATAAGACCCTCACTCTCGAGCTCTAGGATCTAGACCCAGTAAACTTAGGCAAAGCCCTGTTAGACAAACTATCCAATCCTAAACCCCCGAGACCCTAAGGGCCAAAAGCCTAATCTATGCTTTCTAAAGATCTCTGAGCATACCTTAAAGCCTAATGAACCTAACCTAGACAGAACCTCATATCTAAAACAGTCCAAAGTCCAAACGACCATGCTCCCCTATATGTATCTTTAAAGACCAATTCCAAGCCACTCGCTTCAACCTAGACCCACACCTCTCAACCAGACAAAGAGACTTAGTCAAAGACACTATTCATTCATACCGGCAAACTCCGAAGAATGGAGAAAAGTAAGGGCATTTATCCCAAGCCTAAGTCAGGCCACCGACTCACGGTGCTGGGCCTATGGGCCTGACCCACAAGTAAGTTTGATTCGTACTTTTTTCTTTTTACTTAGTTTGCATGCTTAGAATATATTGTTTTGCGTTTCTTTCTTCTTGAAAAGTCATTATTGAAAGGAAAAAGTTTATATAAGGTTGCAACCTTAAAATGTAGAACTATAGGTGCACTTCAAAAATCCATCGAAAAAAGTTGTTTTAATGTTGAAAAACGTTGTGATTGATCATCTCGACATCAAGATATATGACTATGAAAAATAAAAAGATTTTGAGTACAAAAAGTAGTGCATCTTACAACATATTATCTACACCGTCCAGTTTCAAGATTTTCATATGTTTATAGATCTACTTGATTTTAACCATTTTTGAAATTTAAAATTTTATAATTAGGTATAAAAATAGATTTTGAGATAATGCTAAGAATATTTTACATAAAAAATATGTATTATGATAAAATTTGAAGGTGCACCGTAGTTGGATTGTTTAAGGTTGGAACGCACACCTTATCTAAATCTCTCCCCTTTTGTTTCAAAACTTCTCTCTCTTGCCGCTGATTTTCAGTTTAGTCACTTGACATGTCAACATTGCGGGTGGTCCATGAGGGAACGGTCCACCAGCTAGTCTCTCTCGTGGATCACAATTTGACAGAGCCCATGATCTACCACTGTTTGTGTTTGAAGTCCATCTCATGCTTCACCGCCGTCAGGAATGAACACTTATCTTTTTAAAAAGCCTTGAAAACCTTTTTTTATTTTTTTGAATACTTGCTTTTAAGTTTTCTTTTATTTTTATTTGAGTCTTAACTCGGAATAGCTAGATCATAAAGTGGAAGCTGTCAAGTCTCTTATGATGTACAATTTGAAAGAACCCCGAGGGGCGTATGTGGCGATATACCTTCTACATGCACTTCTTCGCTCCTCTTTAAATATGAACCTTTCGGGAGTCTTATTTTTCTTTCTCTCTTTATAGATCCACATGCTGCAGAGACAACAATACTAATGAGGTTTACTCCCTCTAGACATGCGATAAAGTTCTAAGAGTAGGTAGTCACTCTCTCTACTGTATTGTATGGTGCGTGTAAGAACCACACAGATCACTCCCTCTTCTTTATTGCATAAGAGAAACTTATATATTGGTTTCTTGTTGATAAACTTGAAGTTTCCATGGGTTTATCCAAAGATTGAATGGTTCGAGCTGCTCTCTCTCATATTGGTTGCACGAGATAAAGTTCAATCTAATTTAAATTAAAATCTTCTTTAAATAGTCTTCCTTTCAATCAAATTTGTATTCAACCTCATAGCTACCCCATTTTGATATGATCTTGTCATAAGCAAATATAGGGATTTGGCAATTTCTGCTGACTCCATTGGTAAATCCAATCTAACTGTCTTAGCATTTCTCACTTCAACTAATGTTGCTTTTTGATGGAGAGTCCTTTACACCTGAAACTTGGCACGGGGATAGACGACTTAGAGAGGAATCCAATAGCGCAAGTCTCACTTCAAATCAAATGAATCAAGAAAGAGGGTGACATGCCCAATCGAAGTTGATGATTTTCTACCACAGATTTGGGCAACAGATCAGGCCGTTGCAGTTTTAAACAACTTTTACAACGTAAAAGTATATTAGCGATCTTATATGGGAGCGTATAGGGAACATCTTTCACAAATATTGGTGCAGAAACTCGTATATTTCGAGAGATAGGAGGCTCTGGGTGTTAAACTCTGAGACTGTTTGATGAACATTATTTCAACTTCATCCGCTTTCACATGGGAGATTCTTGGAATGCCACCCTCCTATGGTTGATAGGGAGATTTAAGAATGTAATAGTTTAAGTCCCATGAGAATTTTTTTTTCTAGATTGGGAGAAATCTCTACTTTTGTGACTGCAGTCATCTTGGCTACTGTATATGTGCCTAATAGTCAATGGACATAAGCCTTGACTTCCGATGAGGGGCCAAATCATCTCCAAATGAACAGAAACTTTGAGAAGACATCTCCAAATGAACAGAAACTTTAGGAAGATGATTAGTACACCTCAAATATGATCATTCCAAAGATTTCACATCTATCCTCCCAGTATCATGAGGGGATCGATGACTTTGGGAAGGTGATTAATACACCTCAAATATGATCATCTCACAGATTTCACATCTATCCCCTAAGTATCATGAGGGGGTCCGTTGATCAGGGCACATACTGACAATGAGTGGATCATGAGATGCATCAAAATATGTCCATTTTTTATAATTCTTGGACTAGAGGCATATAAAGCCTTAACATGGATATCTGCAAAGCTTCAACTCATCTCAATATGATTTGATGACACTTCAAATAATTCGGTCGTCAAACCCTTCTTGACGAACTAGAGTTTCTCAAGACATAACAATTACCCAAATTTCTCCAATATTGTGGAGATGAATATAATGGCCCTAAGAATACAAGTCCCATAGTTTGGGATGGTATGGAGATGTTTTGATAGCCTTTGAATGGGTTCAGTCGTTAAGATATCTACTTACTGACTATCAGAGCTTTCAAGGCACATTGGAGCCCTAGACAATACCGATCAAAATGGACCAGACTTGAGTATGCCTCCTTCAAGAAAAGGTAGCACTTAAGAGTTACATAGCCTTTAGCTTGAGGAAGCATATTAGCTCCAAGGATCCAAGATCTACTAGCTCAAGTAGAGTGATAAAACTCTAGTTTCCTTCATAGTATTGCTGGCTCAAAGGCGGGTAAACAATATACAAAGCCCACTCCTAGGGGTGGATTGTGAAAACATGGATGCAATTGAAGAGGCTATTGTCGAAAATTTCAAGAAATCCTGTATTGCTGAGCAAAGGTTTAAAACTCCATGGCACAAGTAGATTTTTAATTTCCTCTTGTTGAAAAGGCTAAATGGATTGAGAGAGCTCTCAATAGGGAAGAAATTAGGGCAGCAGTACTTAGAATGGCTCGTGATAGAGCCCATAGACTAGATAGATGGCTTTCTAATAGCCTTTTTTCAGATACTTTCGGAAGTCATCCAAGAAGGTGCATTCACATTATTTGAAGAATTCCATTGGAGGGGAAAAGTATATTTTTGCAATGAACACTACCTTCATAGCGCAAGTGCCAAGGACTCTATAGAAACATTGGAGGGCATCATTCCCATTGGTAGTCTTATACACCAAGTAGTTGTGGTCCTGCTGAATTACCTCCAACAAATGCTTGATCTTGTTATTACTGGCAGAGGAGTTTGAATTACGGAACTTACCGATATTGCCAAAGTATGAGATTAAATTTGGACAAAACAAGGCTCACAAGGATTGGATTGGGCGTGAAAATGACAATGGAACACCTTGTTGCAATCACCGTCTGTAGGATAGTTTCTATACTTGTAAATACTTTGCCTAACCTCGGTTCAAAGGCACCTCCAACCTCAACATAGGATCCTGTTATAGAGATGTTTCAAAAGAAGCTTGGCCTCCGGAAGACCAAATACTTCATTTGGAAGGAGGATAATGGTAATTAAATCTACACTATCTAATTTAGATATATATTGCATGTACCATTCAGGATATACCAGTAGGCAGTCAAAACATGGGAATGTCTAATGAGATCATTCTTGTTGGGAAATTAGGAAGGAGTAAACATTTTACATCTCATACAGTCGGACAAGATGTGTGATCCGATCCACAAAAGGATTGCGGCCTAAGGATAAGAAGACTGGAATTGATGACCAGAGTTGGTTTACTTAAGTGGTAGTGGAGGTATACTAGTGAACCAAATTGATCATGGAGGAAGGTAGCTATTGCAAAGTATGGGTCTGATATGGGATCATCTCTAATAAGAAGTCTTACAGAAAAAATAGATAAGTGTAAATCATTATTCCTTAGGAATAGTAGGATGTCTACAGGAAAGATAAATAGTTGGGGGACAAACCCTTCACTTTGTCCTCCTAGATGTATTTGCTGAAGTTAGTGATTTAGTTTTGGGACAGAGGGACAGTGTATCTTGGTCAATTGAATGAATATATAGAGGGGTGTCAGAACACTCTATGGCTTAGTTCACCAACCTAATGGTTCAGGTACAGTAGAGATACCACACCACTCTCTATATAAAGAAGCCAACATATATTTTACTACCTCGGCAGTAGTGTCAATTTACTCTTTTTGGTATGACGCCACCTAGAATTAATTTTAGTACCCTAAATTTTGGGGATGTAACTTCTTCAATCCATTAACTGCAATAAAAAAAAAATCCTAATTGTACCCTTCATGCACTTGAAAAAATAATGTCTCAAGAATAAATAGAGACCATCCAATTTTTTGATGGTGAGATCTAACTTAAGGGAAATTGAAATTCAATTTTTTTTTCCAGAATAATCATCTATCAATTCTCGAGTAATTCCCAAATTTTCAAATTGAAAAAACCCAACGCTCCAACTGATGGAGTAGGAGTAAACACTCTCTCCTAAGGGAGCATAGTAGATGTGCTCTGGAAAGAAAACCAAGGTATTTGGATTAATAATTCAAGCATCTTTTGTTTTCGTTTTCTCTCTTGTTCTTAGATAGATAGAGACCTTTAATCAAGTTTTGCCCATGGTATGAAACATCCCAATGCCCTTAAGGCACAAGCATGTGCCTAGCAACTGTGTCAGGGTAAATTACTTAGTGAGGTTAATGTGACGAAGAGCGGTCTTATTTTGACAAATGTTTTTCTCGTGTTAAAAACATGAGTTCTACAACCACTTATTTCTGTGTGAGAAACATTTGGGCAGGGGCCTTACAATCGGATTGTAATAATGAAACCCCTAATAGCTAGACACCCCCACCTTCAGGAAGCATTGAAATTTTTATGTAAACACTTCATGGTAAACCGAGGAAAGCAAGCACCAATGTGATTGTGAGAAATCATAGAGCAACAGTTCTACAAACTTTTTAAGAGCCATGTGGTGGTACCTCACCCGGTTACACAAACTCGGAGTGCAGATGGGATCCACGCATGTTTATAGAGACGCTGTTAGCTGTTGATATTGGCCAAGGAGTTAGCCATACAGCTTCGTAAGTAACTACATTTGATTCATGATTTTGCTATTGGAAATTTATTCCTGACTATATTTTGGTTCACCTGAAAAGTCAAAGATGATTAATATATAATTCTAAGTTACCATAAGAAAAACGAAGGCAGGCGGTGAAAATTTATCAAAATAAACCTCGTGTATTAACTATTTAACATTTTACCCTTTATTTACCATTCTAAATCAAAATCAAGTGTATCTTGATGAGTATTTTCGAATTAATTCAAAACATGAGTAAAATGTTCAATAGTTAAATCTCCTAGATGTATTTTCACAAATTTTGCAAAACAAAAGGAAAAAGACAAAAAGAGAGAAACTTAGTACCAGAAATACCTAAAAGCTTGTAACTTCTGATATTCAATAATAATTTTGTAGAGTTCCTAGTTTGATCTCCAGGAACGAGGCTTTTCATGTAAATTCTGTATACCTTAATGGAAAAACTAAGGTGGCTCTGGAGCTGTCACCTCTGTAATGATCTCACATAGAAATGTCATTATATCTATGCCAATGATTTATTCTGTCTTTACATGAAAATAGTAAACAAGATCACGCTGTGTAATATCACCTCTCAAACCAAGAAGCTGGTATCACATTTCTGAGCTTCTTTCTAGCTAGTATGATAAGAGCTGAACCAACCAGTGGCCATGTAGTTACAATGGCTATATACACAAGCACCCACATTGATTTTCTATTGTTACGAGACAGCTGGTTTATACTACGTTTAATGGGGCCCATCACATCATTGCGATCCATTGTATTAGCATGGTGCTCGGGTTTTTCACTGGAAGACTCAGAGACTTCTTGAACCAATTCAGCACTTGATCGGGTCTCTCCACCTACCTTGTTGTTTGAGTCTCCATTATTCTTTTCGGCTATTGGGTCTTGAACCAACTGGTTATTTTCAGAGGCTGCCTCCATGAAATCATTGTTTGTAGAACTGTTGGCCACGGCAGCTACCATTCCATCTTCCAAAATGTTTACATATGGACCCTTATCAACCAAAGACTCGAGTGCAGAGCATGGCACAACATTCTGCTTTTGTAGCATTAAGATACCATGAGGACTTAAAACCACATCAGAAAACAGTTTAGCTTCAACATAATTCCAATTATCATCACAGACAATTGAGGGGAATATAATGGTACCTTTTTCTGCTTATGCTTGAATGGGCTAGAGTGTAGAGCACAAAGAAACTCTTCAACAGCTCCTACCCACCTGTAGTGCAAGGAAGAGCCCAGACGTGTTATGAAAATGAGAACGATAATAAGGACGTAACGTAACAAAGGGCATCAGTTTCAAGAATGATTTCTAGTTTAAAGCATTAAGAATCTCAACACTAAGGGAGCCTTTGGAAACTTGGAGAGTGTGGAACTGGGACTTGGAACGCGTCCCACTTTCATGCAATGTGGAAGACACCCCTTCCATCATTTACGATGGATGGGGAGGCTTCAAAAAAAATTGCCCCATTTTGACGTTAAAAGAAAGAGGCATGGAATGCCGCACTTCCACTTCATAGCTTTCACAAGGTGCATTCAAACACGGAAGTGAAAGCTATTGAGACATTCTCCCACTTCCAAAAACTTCCAAAAATCAAATGCACCGTTGGCTCCAGTCAAATAACAGGAGAATGGCATACCAGACACTCTTTGCAGTTAGTCCTTCAAAATATGCAAGATGCCCTCCATGTGTTGTAGTAGCCAAAACAATGTTCTTGTTTGCCCTGCATATGACACAAATTCAATCAACCAAATTTGCAGCTAGAAGTTAAACAGGGGTATAAACTCACTAAAAAGGTGGGCGTCTTATATGATATAATCTGGAAAACTTATCTAATACCTGCACTCATCCCAAGGAATGGCTTCCATTGTGCAAACTGGATCATCCAAAGCACTAATACATAGCAATGGAACGGATACATTACCGATATAATTAACACTGCTACAACGCCGATAATATGTATCTACAGTCTGAGTAAGCAAAGTCCTTTCTTAAAAACTTGAAGTAAAGAGGAAGGAGAAAGCACTGAACAAAAGGTAGCTTCTTGTGCTCGATACCTCAAATTTCCCAACAAGACATGTAACATGATTATCGAAATCCCGGACAGAACGTGACTGTCAGATGATAAAACAATGTCAAATAATATCCGACAAGAAGTTAAACTTTATATATTTCCTATATATTGAAAGCAAGCACAATCCATTGCAGATAAATCAAGGGAGAAAATTCAGGTGTGCCACAATCTACAGACTCATCCAGTACCATTAAATGTAATTAAGACACAAAATATGAGAGACCAATTCGGGAACTTATTACTGTTGCCAACCTCAACAGAAATAATCATAACCGCAATCATGACTAATGGACTTTATGTGAATATGTATACAGGAAGAAGTAAAATTTCATTACTGTACTAAATGCACGGACAAAATTACTGAGTCATAATTGGAAGACAATAGAACACTATTATCCTCCAGTACAGATATAACTGAGCGATAGTATAAGATCAATTTGCCCAATCCATTGCAAGAGCCTATTATGCTTTGACATGTGTATGCAAGAGCAAATCAAGAGAGAGAAGGGAAAAAAAAAAACCCATTAACTTGTGACAATATGAAATCCGAAATTTAATTTGAGATAATAATGCATGATTTAAACTCAATACCTATCTTTCCCTGCTTATTGTCAACAAAAGAGGCTAGATAATTACTGTTTCATTTTTTTAGTAGTAGAATGAGGCCTACTTGTTTGTTAACCATCCACTAGATTTTTCTTTTATTTTTATTTTCTGTGATGATTTCTTCTAAACAATCAATAATTGATACTTCTGAAAGAATTGACGGCTCATGTTTTACCTCATCTACAAACATTTTAAAAATTCCATTAAGGAAAATTTGGAGAGAAATCTTATATTAGGAGAGAAAAATTTCGTTCGTTGTTTTGCTCAATTTAACTCCATAATTTTGTAGAGCAACTTGCCATGATCATTTTGCAACAAATTTGGATCAAGAACTCTAAGATTTGAATGAGTTATAATCATTTTTGTGCATTTGGTATCAAATTTAGAAAGAATCCAAGACATGCAGGCATTGAGGAAATTGTAAGGGACCACAATGATAAGATGCTTATGACTCAAGGCCTTTTCATATATGTGCTTCCAATGAAGCTGTGATCGAGGCTATGCTCATTGGACTCAAGATATGTGGTGCTTAAATGGAAGAAAATAATTGTAGATGGAGACTAGGTTAGTGCAGGCATTTGGGGCAGCACCAAGAAGGCATGTTCATGGCACCCATTCAATATCCTTGATGAAATCTACAACCTAACTAAAACCATAAAGGGGTTTCCTTTCCATTCCTCGATGAGGGAAACTAAGTAGAGATGGACTCTTTAGCTAGGGAGGGAGTTCCAAAAAGTGGTTGATTGTAACAACTTTTGATATATAAAATAGATTCTTGAGTCTATTGCAATAGACTCCAATTTTGTAAATAGAAGTGTTGCATTTACATTTCGATTTTTTGATACCCTAACCCTTAAATAATGATAGTATTCTAATTTTCCTATTTCATAAGTAAAATTATATCAGTGAAAAAATAGAAACGATTTTGAGTTAGATATCTTATGTTTCTCTCCAAATTTTCCTTAATGGAATTTTTAATGTCTGTAATGAGCTAAAACATGAACCACCAATACATTGCAAAGTATCAATTATTGAATTAGTAGGAAGCATCATATGAAATAAAAATAAAAAATAAAAGAAAAATTTAGTGGATTGTATGGTTAACAAGCAACAAGTAGGCCTCACACTACTGCTCAAAAATACAGTAAATATCTAAATTCTTTGTTGACAATAAGCAGTGAAAGATAGGTATTGAATTGAAATAATGCATTATTGCCCATAATTGGATATCTCAAATCAAAATTTGGATTTCATATTGTCACAAGTTGATGGTTTCTTTTTTTCCCTTTATATGTTCTTGCATACATGTCAAAGCATGATAGGCTCTTGCAACAGAATCACATAGGTGTGCTATTTTTGTGTGTTTGTTTTTTTGTTGGGGTGTGGGAATTTTTGGTGTTCCACAAGAGCACCAGAAAGTATGTATTCCTTCACCCCCGTCCATCTCCTATTTATGGGGAGGGAGGGAGGGAGATGCTGCACAGTAACCAAGAAAATCCAAACCTTGAGCACCCAACTCTTGATCAAAATGTCATTTCTAATTCCGATCGTATTGGTTGATTGATAGTCACTTGGTTTTAATGCCAGAATGGTTGTTTGACTGTTCAGTTTCGTTGTCTATTTTATGCAATCTTAATTTAGTCACTTTTTACCCCTCTTAGGCTTAGAAATTATTGCTTTTAAAGTTATTGGTGTACATGAAGAGCAACTTAGGCATTTGAAAAGATTATAATGAATTACCCTTAGAGAGCATGGGCTCTCATACCTTCATCCAATTCACCACTTGTTTGGTGCTTTTTACTTCAATTTAGTCAATTTAACTCCATAACTTCATAGAGCAACTTGCCATGATCATTTTGCAATAAACTTGGATAAAGAACTCCAAGATTTTAAGGAGTTATGATCATTTTTATGCATTTAGCATCAAATTTTAGAAGAATCCAAGACATGCAGGTATGGAGAAATTGTAAGGGAACCTAATTGTAAGACGCCTATGTGCTATTCAGGGCCATTTCATATATATGCTTCCAATGAAGCTGTGGCAGGGGATATGATTATTGAACTCACTATGTGTGGTGCTTAAATATAAGAAAATAATTGCAGATGGAGAGTGGGTTAGGGCATGTACTTGGGGCTGCACCAAGGAGGCATGCCGATGGCACCTATGCAATATCCTTGATGAAATTTATAACCTAACTAAAGACAGAGAGGTTGCTTTCCATTCCTCAAGGAGGGAAGTAAAGACAGACTCTTTAGCTGGTGAGAGAATTCTAAAAAGTGCTTGATAGTAATAAATTTTGATGTATAAAATAGATTCTTGAGTCTGTTGCAGTAGACTCCAATTTTGCAAATGGAAATGATACATTTACATTTTGATTTTCTGATAAATGACATACATTAAACAATAGAAAAAATGTTATCAGTTTGACTTGTATTGGCAAGTCATTCTGTTAATTGAAAACCCTTAAATGATGATAATATTCTAATTTGCTTTTTTCATAAGTAAAATCCAAATGCATAAAAATGATCATAACTCCTTCAAATCTTGGAGTTGTTTATCCAAATTTGTTGCAAAATGATCATGGCAAGTTGCTCTACGAAATTATGGTATTAAATTGAGAAAAAATTGAAGTAAAATGCACCAAACAAGTGGTGAATTGGATGAAGGCATGAGAGCCCAACCTCTCTAAGGGTAATTCAATATAATCTTTTCAAACACCTAAGTTGCTCTTCATGTACACCAATGACATTAAAAGCAATAATTTCTAAGCCTAAGATAGGTAAAAAGTGGCTAAATTGAGATTGCATAAAATAGATAACGAAACTGAACAGTCAAACAACCATTCTTGCATTAAAACCAAGTGCCTATCACTCAACCAATACGATTGGAATTAGAGATGACATTTTGATTAAGAGTTGGGTGCTCAAGGTTTGGATTTTCTTGGTTACTGTGCAGCATCTCCCTCCCTCCCTCCCTCCCCATAAAAAGGAGATGGACGGGGATGAAGGAATATATACTTTTTGGTGCTCCTGTGGAACACCAAAAATTCCCACACCCCAACAAAAAAACAAACACACAAAAAAAGCACACCCATGTTATTCTATAGGAAGAGCCTATCATGCTTTGACATGTATGCAAGAGCCTATCAAGGGGGGGAGGGGGGGAACCATCAACTTGTGACAATATGAAATCCAAAATTTGATTTGAGATATCCAAATATGGGCAATAATGCATTATTTCAACTCAATACCTATCTTTCACTGCTTATTGCCAATAAAGAAGTTAGATATTTATTGCATTTTTTAGCAGTAGTGTGAGGCCTAATTGTTGCTTGTTAACCATACAATCCACTAAATATTTCTTTTATTTTTTATTTTTCTTTCATATGATGCCTCCTACTAAAAATTCAATAATTGATACTTTTCAATGTACTGGCGGCTCATGTTTTAGCTCATTACAAACATTAAAAATTCCATTCAGGAAAATTTGGAGAAAAACATAAGATATCTAACTCAAAATCGTTTCTGTTTTTTCACTGGTATAATTTTACTCATGAAATAGGAAAATTAGAATACTATCATTATTTAAGGGTTAGGGTATCAAAAAATCAAAATGTAAATGCAACACTTCTATTTACAAAATTGGAGTCTACTGCAATAGACTCAAGAATCTATTTTATACATCAAAATTTGTTAGTATCAAACACTTTTTGGAACTCCCTCCCTCGCTAAAGAGTTCATCTCTACTTAGTTTCCCTTCTCGAGGAATGGAAAGGAACCCCCTTTATGTTTTTAGTTAGGTTGTAGATTTCATTAAGGATATTGAATGGGTGCCATGAACACTCCTTGGTGCTGCCCCAAATGCCTGCACTAACCTAGTCTCCATCTGCGAGTATTTTCTTCCATTTAAGCATCACATATCTTGAGTCCAATGAGCATAACCTCGATCACAACTTCATTGGAAGCACATATATGAAAAGGCCTTGAGTCATACGCGTCTTATCATTGTGGTCCCTGACAATTTCCTCAATGCTTGCATGTCTTGGATTCTTTTTAAATTTGATGCCAAATGCAAAAAAATGATTATAACTCATTCAAATCTTAGAGTTCTTGATCCAAATTTGTTGCAAAATGACCATGGCAAGTTGCTCTACAAAATTATGGAGTCAAATTGAGCAAGAAAACAAACGGAAAAGCATCAAACAAGTGGTGAATTGGATGAAGGTATGAAAGCCCAAGCTCGCAAAGAGTAATTCATGATATTTCTTAACTACCTGCGTTGCTCGTCATGTACACCAATGACATTAAGCGCAAGAATATCTAATCCTGATACGAAGTGGCTAAACAAAGATCACATAAAATAGATCATCCAACCGAACAACAAAATAACCGTTTTTACATTAAAACTAAGTGACCATCACACAACCAACAGGATCAGAGTTAGAGATGACATTTTGATCAAGAGTTCACTGTTCAGGGTTTGGACTTTCTTAATTACCATGCAACATTTCACGCAAAACCTTTCAAACTTCAAAAATTCATCATATAAATTAGGATGAGTGAAGTTGAGATGGATGAGTGGCAAGCCAAGTAAAGATAGAATTCTAAATGAATATATTTGAGGGAATTTAGGTGTGGTTTCAATAGGCGCGATAAGATGAGATAAAGTAGACTTAGGGGGGCTGGCCATGTGCAGTGCAGGCTTAATTCAACACCAGTTGGGAGGTGCGATTTGGTTCAAGTGGAAAGCTCTCAAAGGACAAGGAGAAAGTCTATAAGGATATGGATGGAAGCCGTGAAAAAATATATGGTGAATTATGGTCCTACTGTGGGTATGACCCGTTGATTGGGTAGAATGGTGGAATAGGATTTGTGTAGCCGACTCCAACTAGTTGGGATAAGGCTCAAATGATGATGATAAAATTAGGTGCCTATGATCTTTACCACAAAAGAGACTGAAATATTATATGGAACTGAGAGAATAAACAAAACTTATAACATGTCTATCAACAAAGAAAGCAACATTTATGAAGGAAGCAAACCTTTGCAATGCATTCCCAGTCAGCCAGCCTTGAAAGAATGGGCTGATGTCTACAAGAAGAACATGAAGAAACTTGTCACCAAAACGAAAGCAATGGCATATGATATAAGCACCTTCAAATGCAAATATCTAGTTGTGCAAAATGTCATTCATTTACATTATCGGAGCATATTCTTGAATTATCTTGATGCATATAGCACAACTAGTTGGACAAGAAGGTTTCTGAAACTTACAGTTGCGCATAACCCACAAGGCCAATAGTGAGAATCCTGTCATAGAACTTTTGGACAAGCCTACGGTTTATAAACCTGTCACAAACCTGCAATGAAGGCAGAAGAAGATCAGTAACTTCTTTCATAAATTGATAGACCTCGTATACTTTTAAATTCTACAAATTTATGTGGCAACATAGGTTATATCAGCGTTTTAAAATAGGGCCGCACCAGGCTCTATGCGCCACCCAGCGCATCGCACTTTCCCGCATATGCGGTTTGGAGAGATGCGCCCACATCAGAGCATCATCCTCCGCATCAAGCCGCATTATTCTGTCCGCCATTTTTTTTCAAAACTATACCCTTCAGTAGGGGACAATAAGGTCATTTTGACCTTTGAAAACGGGGGGAAAGGGTTTGGGGGTATTAAACCACATAAACAACATTTTTCAGCCACATCCGTGGCTTTTCTTGGATCAATTGAATCAAAAACAAATTTTGGGCGGAAATTTTATTTGTTGAAGTTCTTCAATTTGTAATACAAGATACTACAAACTAAAAGGCTATGAAGATTAAAAGTGACAAATCGAAGAACTTTTCCCAATACTTTTAAAAAAAATTTGTAACTGTAAAGAGTTTCATGGATTAATTGAGAGAGAGAGATCGGGAAATTGTCTCTCACTCACTCTCATTGTCTCACAGGAAAAGTTTATTCCTCTCTCTCTTTTTATTAATGTGTAAAACTTTAGGTTAAAAAAACTACGTAAATGAATGTGTTTCATTATCGGTTTAAGTATTAAGATTGATGTATGATTGCTTCTTTTTTTCTTGTCGATGGGAGAGAAGTGAAATTGCTAGAGAGAGGAGTGTCTGATAAAGATAGCTGATATTGTAGGCGTGGGGAGAGAGAGAGTCACGCGAGAGAGAGAGAGTTTGGCGCAATTGGGAGAGAAAGCGAGTGCAAGAGATATAATTAGGCATGGGAAGAGAGAGGTAGTCATGTGAGAGAGAGAGAGCTTGGCGGAATTGGTGCAGAAAGCAAGTGTGAGAGACTCTATTTCCTAGAAAGAGAGAGTGAAAGAGTATAGGGATTGAGAGAGAAAGCAGAAGAGAGTGTAGGAATTGTTAGAAAGAGAGTGAGCCAGGTGAGAGAGAGATAGAGAAAGTGAGTGAGTGCATGAGTGAGTGAGAGAGAGAGAAGGCGTGGGAGAGAAATATGGAGAGTTTTTTGTATATCTTATTAAGAGAAGGTGTGGGGGAGAAATATGGAGATTTTTTTTTATTAAGAGAGGGCGTGGGAGAGAGAAAGTAATTTTTACATAAATTTTTACATCAAAAAAATTAATGTTTTATGTTAAATGATAATGGCAGGAATGGCAAACAAATTTGAAAAACCTGTATTTTGATTTTGATCATGCCGATGATGTTGAAGAGGTCACAACCACTCCCTTATGGAGATATGTTACAAGGGTGGGTGAGAAACCAAAAAAAAGTGGCAGAGCGGCTAGGAAGTGGACCTGCAATTTCAATTGCAAAGAAGCTCCATATACTTGCTTGTAAGCTCGTGCAAACCTATTCATTGGGCGTGTTCCCGGGGCGAGCATCTCAGGGAATTACAAAGTTCTAAAGGGTCAAAAGAAGAAAGGGAGGGTTTGAAACAAGAAGAGGAAGAGGCAGTTAGGTTGTATGGGAAGGCAAAGAAGCAGAAAACTCCATTCTCTCCCATACCTCCTTATTCCTCATGAAACCACGATCCACGGAAAAGGAAAAAATTTCTCATATCTATAATGCACAAGAGAGAGAAGTTGATGCTGCAGTAGCACGCTTTTTCTATACTCATGGCATCCCATTCAACGTCGCCAATGGCCCTAGATTTCATGAAATGAAATGGTCTATGTTATAAATAATGGGCCAACAGGCTACATGACTTCTTAAAAATGATAGGATTAGGACATCTTTGTTGGATAAGGAGAGGAGCAAAATAGAGAGAGCATTGGCTCCCTTAAGGAATGATTGGACAACTTACGGAGTTTCAATTATATCAGATAGATGAAGCAACGTAAAAAATGAGTCTTTGATTAATGTTTTAGTAGTTTCTGGGGGGAAGGCAATCTTCCTCAATGGACATAATTGCTCTTCCATTGAGAAGACTAGTCCAAACATCGTTGGTATTCTTTTGAAAGTGATAGACTCTATTGGACCCTAAAATGTAATTCAAGTGGTTACCAATAATGCTGCAAATTGCAAAGGTGCATGGACAATTATCGAACGCCGCCATCCACACATTTTTTGCTCTAGATGCTTAGCACACATTATGCACCTCCTCATGAAAGACATCGTTGACAAAAATAAGACGAACCCAGCTATTAGTTTTGTGCGGAGTCATTACCAGGATGGCAAGAAAGTGGTAAAATATATTCGCAATCACACCAAATGTCCATATATATTTAGGGATTTTTCAAATCTTGAAGTCCTTATGGTTAAGAAAACCAGATTTGGGTTCCATTACATAATGTTGAGGTGTCTTATGGAATTGAGGGTGCTTTGACATCCTTGGTTTTAAGTGAAGAGTGGGAGGGTCTCAGATAGGTTGTAGGAGCTATTGATCATGCTGAGGTGCATCGTATAATTATGGATGATAATTGTTAACGAACAAAAACATATTTCGATTTACCAGGCTAATATGGAAGATGATGAAGGTCGCTAACACTGACATGGCTATGATTGGGGATGCATACGAGCGCATGGATACAATGTTGGGTGAAATTGCAGTGGCCCTTTATGATGATCCTATTTTGTACCAAAAAGTGCATAAGTTAGTTATTGATAGATGGGATCAGACCAATCTTCCAATGCATTGTTTGGCATATGTTTTAAGTCCCAAGTATCACTCTCAGGAATGGTTGCCAACTCCTGGTGGGGAGAAGAGGATAAGCCGCACCACTATAAAGAAGTATCAGCGTTTTATCTTGCCGAGCTTGAGAGGTTATACCCAGACAAGAATGAGGGGTAGAATACGACAACATATCAGTGATTTTGTAAGTAATAAAAGAGTTTTTTCACTCACGGCATCGATTTCCGACAGAAACAATTTCAAATGTTTCGTGGTGGGATCTATATGGTGGTGGGGTTCTTGAATTGTCTTCACTAGCTGTTAAGGTGTTGTCTCAGAGTGTCAACTCGTCATGTGTTGAGAGGTGCTAGAGTACATATATACATTCAGAGTGTTAAGCGGAACAGGTTAAATGCTCAACGCTCCGAGTCATTGATTTATGCCCACTACAATGACAGGTTGTTATGTAGACACTATACAGAGAAGTACAAATGTTGGGATTTTCATCCTAACGATGACCACCTCGAGGACGATGTTGGGGCATTAGAAGAATTAAGCGACCGCCTTGATGTAGATGATGAGGCTCGTCAGAGTGCTCTATTACCAAGGACTACACGTCCCACTATATTTCCAGGTCATGACACAAGTTTGGCATGCACCAATCCCTTTGAGTCCTTGGCAACCCAAATTCCTATTCCTCCCACTCAAGGGTCATCTTCTTCGATTGTAGATTCCTCCGCTTCCATTGTTTCGCAAAGGCTGGCCCTCCGAAGAGGAAAAAGGACAAGATGAACTCTTTCTCTCTCTTTGATGTAAAAGAGCTAAAGAATGAAGCTCTCTCTCAATCTTTCTCTCTCTCTCTCTCTCTCTCTCTCTCTCTCTCTCTCTCTCTCTCTCTCATGTAAAAGAGCTTAGTAAGCTTTTTATAGCTTGAAATCAAAGCATATATTCCCATCTCACAACTAAGAGTATTCATGATTGTGAGTTATCTTAAAACTCTACAACAAAAGGACTTCAAATTGAAACATATAGTCTCACAAGAAGAACGGTGGCTTACAACTTTTCTTTCTTTTTTTGAATCAATGGGGTCACTCTAGTCTACATTATGTCTAGTTCAATCAAGAATCTAATAAAATAATGGGCCAATATAGACAAATTAAGAATAATGGACTAGATATTATACAAACAAAGAATAAATAAAGAATCTAATAAAATAATGGGTCAATATAGAAAAATTAAGAATAATGGACTGGATTTTTTACTAATTAAGAATAATGGTTTGGATTTTAAATTTTTAAAATCATAGAACTTGTGATTCCTAATTAATGTATCGAAACCTTGGAGCATGGTTGATGGATCCGGGAATCTATTTTCAAATGAAAATGGATTCGTCGGTTGTTTTAAAGTAGATTCCACATATATGGATCCCAAGATTATACATTACCAAAACCTTGGACCACAGTTGATAGGAGCGGGGATCACTGGAATCCCCTAATGGTTGGAGCGTGGTCCACATAATTTGGAAGCGAGATACCAAATTTTTAGGAACGAGATACCAAATCTTTGGGAGCGAGATTCTAAAATTTCGATAGTGAGATCCCGAGATTTTAAGAGCGAGGTACCAAAAATGAAAATTCGATATCCCTATGAGATTCCAAGGAGGAACCGTGGGATCAAGATTCCGGAGCAGGAACGGCACCCTCCACCCATGGTTCCCTTATCCATGATCCCAACATTAAAAACTTCACCAGAGTAAAACTATACTATAGGAAGAAAGTAAAGATATGCAAGCACATATTCCTTAATTCTTGTTTTTTATTTCTTTTCCACTTTTGAAGTGTTAATAAGTAAGGAATGGAACCGTTGATGTCATGTTGTTGCTCCGCCACTCCACTCTGACCACCTATGCCAAGCGCCAATTCCTTCCTCCCTATGTCTTGGTTAAACTAAAAGAATGGGTCAATGGGAGCCAAGTATGCCATATTGAGAAATGAACTGATGCACATGAGGAACCTGGGTTGGGATGAGAGTCCACATTAATGCTTCTTGATTTTATAAGAGATGTTGCTCCTAGAAAATGAATATGGGAGTGTCGCACACACTGTAAGTGACAAAGAAATAGTACTAAGGAAAAGAACAAGAAGGATGAAGGATGATGAGAACATTGCATCATTCATACTGGCTGAAGAAGAGCAGAAAGGGAGCCACAGTTTGGTGATAGTAGAGCTAATAAGCATGCAACTTAGGAGCTATATTAAAATTTTGGAAAACTCGTGTTTATCAAATAAAAATAAGTACATGATGAAAGGGAAATTAGGGCAAGAAATGAAAAGACTTAGAAAAGATTATTAGACATGGGTTTCACAAGGAATGAATAAGATCAAATTTTGAAGCAGGGGACACGGGAGTGAGCTAATAGAAGTATCAGAGCTTTTTTGGAACAGTTTTGAAGAGAGAAAATCCTACGGTTGCTCTAGCTCACGAGAATTTTGGAGAAGTTAAATCTACTCCAAGAATAATTCATATGAGTAGATAACGGTTGTACTTAGCCAATGAAGACAATCGAAGTTTTTGGGAGACAGAGGGACAACAGAGAGAAGGAAAGGATTGCTCAAGGTGAGAGAAGAATAGTAAGAGAGACAGGAGAGAAAGATGAAAGAATTGAAAGGCAATGAGCTAGAGCTTGGAATTCAAATATTTCAGCATCTAAAAAGTAGAAGTTAGTGGGATTATGATTATTTGGCACAGAAGATGAATAATCTGATTTGATAAAGAACGAGATGAGTATCATGCAAAATAGAGTCAATTGACACATAGAAACTAAAACTTAGCCATCTACCCTGGCACTAAGAAGAGATATAAATAAAAAGCAGATAAGGAACAAGTCCCACCATGTATCGCATTTCATAAACTCACTGATATAAAGCCATTACACCATATTAGGAAAAGGACTAAGTTGCTTTGTGATACATGAAAAATCACATCTATAACCTTAATGGGTTAATACTAAACAATAAACGAATATAAGTTTACAGATGGAACAAATGGGAGAAAAAAGGGCTTATAACACTTACCACGAGGTCCCAAGGAGAGCATATGGATGCAGCCCCCACAATAGGAGTATCCTCTCCTTCCTCCCCCAAATACTTCACCTGAAATAAGTTATCAGGGTTCAAACTTCATGGTTAATGGATTCCAATTTGAACCCAAAGAATGGTGGACATACACTATTCATTTAACATAGCTCAGACAAATTTCAATTAATGATGATAATATCATCTGATATAGTTGAAATAAGGTCATGTGCAAGAAATGTTTATATCCTTAATAGATGTCATCTATCAATCAAAAGAAGTGGAGTCTATTCCCATAAAGATGCGTATTAGTGCATAAACTACTACATTTAACAAGTTTGCTTCAATCTTAAAGGGGACAAATTGGGAACTTGAGATGTTAAATATCCAAATTCTAAAATGATAAATAAGTGCATGAGCACAATAAATATGATGTAGCAAACAAGAATATTCCCAACACAAAGAGGAAGTGAAATAATATTATTACATGAAAATAATATCTATAAAAAATTTTTAATCAATTTTTTAGTTCGTAGAGAAAGAAAGAAAGAGAGAGAGAGTGAGAGAGTGAGAGAGAGAGAGAGAGAGAGAGAGACCAAACAATGCCCTTCAACCACATGAATCCGATTAAATTGCTGATGTCAAATGACTCAAATCTATAACCAGTTCATGGAGAATTGGAGTCTCCATTGTAAAAATTTAAGAGTTCCAATGAAACCAAAATACACCCTTAACCTTTCTTGAAGCTCGAGTTACCTAACTTTCACAGTTCAAAATATGCTTCTTGACATTAAAAGGGCCTCTGCTTGCCCCATAGTTTTAAAAGTGGGAGCATGAGTGCCAATGCATGTGGGAGTGGGAGCAAGGGATTGTCACTTGCTAGAACCTATCTAAGTCAGAAGTGCATTCCATACATTTCTTTAATTACTAAATCATTTTTTTAGAAATTGCAAAGTTTGTTAAAAATAAAAAAAATCCAATAATCCAACTAAATATTGTAAAAAGTGTGCATAAAAAGGGAAATAAAAATTAAGTATTTATTAATTACATTATATTTAAAATAAATATATTTTATGTCCCTATGAGGTGTAGTTTATAAAACAATAATCCCCTAAAATATAATTAAAAAATTATTATGACGCGGCACTTTGGAATAATTAATAACAATACAAAGGAACTGATTTGTTATTGATGAAATCTGCTATTTACCATTTCGTACTTCGACCTCCAAAAGCATATTAAGCTGCTTTATTTACAAGTTTATGCTTTACAACCTCCAAAAGCATTATAGGGAGAGTGTGTATGTAATTTGCCTTTACGATCCAAATGAATCATTTCTTGGACTCTACTTGTCCCTTCAAGCGACATCCAAAAGGTGGGGTTCAAGATCACAAAACTTAAAATATTGAGATTCCATGGATATCCCTATCCCAGTGAAAGATCTCGAAGTAGGATCGACGCCTAGGTTGGGAGATCAGGTTAACTATGGCTTGCCGTATCTCTCCTAAGAACATCGCATTCACTTACTTCCCAAGGCCTCTTGGCTCGCACAGATGCACTACCATCAGGTGCGGGTCATGTTCTGAAATCCATTAAATCATCTATGCAAAGAGAACTGAGATAATTATCTGTTAACTATTTATTATAAACATTGATACTGCTCATGTGTAAGTTTTATGGAGTTTGGATGATAAAGTATTTCACTTGTTTTGAGCAACGAGCAGCAAGTGCAGAATAGTATTTTCTTCTTTCACTGTAATCAATAACATTGTGCAGTTTCAAATATTTTTCTTATTTTGACCTATAAAAATAGATTAAAGAACCATACAAAGTTGCCCTCTTCGAGATATTCAATCGCCCAACAGGTAAAGAATATCCAAGTCTCGTACATGATGAATCCAACCACAAAAATTGATCTGCACTAAGATAGTAATGCTTAAAAATGAGAAACATGGTAATTGCAATGTGAATTAGCAATGCTATTGATGTATATTACCAAGGGATCCCACAAAGAGCATCAAATTAGTGGCCATTACTCATTATCAAAAAGTTTGAAGAAAATAAATGTTGCCAGTGTTGTCCAATTTCAACAAATAAAAATAATTGAAGCTTCACTAATAACAAAATTTCATACTTACCAGTATATTAGCCCCAATGCTTGTCCCAACAGCAAATAAAGGAGCTTTCGGAAACTCGTGATGAACATGACTAATAACCTTCCGCAGGTCCTCCGTCCATCCAGCATTATAGAAGCAGTCAGACTGTTAAAAAAAGGCTTTGGATAAAGTTCAGATAGGAAATATAGATCGATAACTAGCTCCACAAAAAAAAAATGCATAGTTTCCAAAACAAGTAAAAGAAATTTCACCTAAGAATTTGAAAGTGTAAAATTGCAATGCTTTCTATTCAACTACTGACAGGTTCACTATGTCAAGGTTGAACACTACTATGATATAATATTCAAATAAGATATGATCAGTGTTTCAAAAAGCGCCAGACAGCACCTAGACAGTCGGTGGGGTCCAGGCCGCCCAACGCCTAGGCAGGCGCCCAGAACCTAAGAGGCCCAGTAGAAATTTTTTTTGAGGGGACTCTCTCTCTAAAATAGCCTCTAATGGGTTTTAGGTTCATTTGAAACCTAAAACCCACAATTTCGGCCCTTTAGTATTAAAACAATGACCCAAAAATACCCTCAAGGAGCCGCATTTCTGCCCCTGGGTGGGTGCAGGCCTTAGAGGGCCGCCCGGGCGGCCGCCTAGGCGGGTTCAGGCGAGTGCCTAGGCAGGTTCCCGAGGGCCTAGGCAGGTTCCCGAGCATCTAGGCAGGCACCTAGGGTATGTCACCTATTTTTGGCGTCTAGGCCTGAGCGATGCGCCCATGCCCCCTGGACAGCCTAAGCGACCGCCCAGGCACTGGGCGGTCCACGTTTTGAAACACTGGGTATGATCTCCAAATGAAGAAATAGAGTGGAGTTCACCATGATAGATTTGAATGACACATATGGCATGGTTAAAAACCACAGCCAACAATGACATGATGGGATGGTTTTAAACCAATGCTGAAAATCAGGAAGCAGCTTACTCTTCAAGGAAAACTAACTAACGGGCATGGGAAATAGCCAACATTATACTCCCCAGAAATCAAAATGCATCAACATCATACTCCCCAGAAATCAAAATGCATCAACATCATACTCCCCAGAAATCAAAATGCATCTTATTGTTCAAAGAAACACAAAATGGCCAGCATGAGAAAACGTACATTCTTCATCATCATCCAAGCTTTATCCCAATTATTTGAAGTCAACAAGAGAAAACATAAATTCTTGCATTTAATGAGCTTTAAGCATCTTAAATGCAATCACGAAGCATAATCTATTTGGACTGTCAATATGAAAATAAGTGGGGAGGGAAAATAAATAAATAAAGAAAGAAATGATACAAAAACATTTTAGTAGCCATTCGAAAGAGGAGTGAACCTGGGCACTCCATTCTGGGTGGAGCAAAACCAGGAAAAACAAAAGGACAACGTTAAGAACGTGTAAACCACTGATAAATCCATATAAATTTGACCTAGATATCAAATTATATATTTGCTCTCCCTGACCACTAATAAAGCACTTTAAGTGACCCATATAAGACCAGGGTGGTAGGGACATCAAACTTGTTTATTTATTTCAATAAAAGTAGAAGAGGAACTTGGTTTCTTGCCATCTCAGCAAGCAGCAGTATTATTTGAGGAATGTGAATGGTCACGCAACAAGTGAAACACATGTCCACATCTCCCTTAATAATCAATGCAATTTTTCATTCCACATTGTTGCAATGAGTTTTTTAACTTTTTTACTTTACTATTTTCTAGATTTTTGGTTTAGGATTATTTTGGATTTTTAAGTTTCTCTAGGGATGTTTGTGTTATGTTTTAGTTGGAGAGAATTGAGGGATAGAATTAGAAGTTTACTTTTTAAAAGATGACGGGTCAGGATTTGATTAAGGTTTCTTAGGAAACAAGTTAGGTTTTAGCTTTCTTTTCTTCTAATAATTATGTAACTATTAGATCACAAAAATGTAGCGAAGAGAAGAGAAGAATAATTCATTTTGGGTCTTTTAAAAAAATCTTTTTAGGTGGATTCCCTTGCAAACCCTGAGAGGGTATAATCTCTCATCCTTTTATTTTGATTTTAGTTTTATGATTTATTTAATTGTTTCCCATCTTCCATGCATCAATTGATATAAGAGATTCTCCTACATTAATTAGTATCAGAGCCTTGAAATCCATACACCATGATCCATTAGAATCATCTAACCATGCAGTTGTTGAGCGTGTGGATCAAATTATTGAGAGACTAAAAAAAAGCCTGACAAAATGCAATATGGGGAACAAAACTATGAAGAGCTAGAAAATA
Organism: Amborella trichopoda; assembly: GCF_054954075.1. Lineage (NCBI taxonomy): Eukaryota > Viridiplantae > Streptophyta > Magnoliopsida > Amborellales > Amborellaceae > Amborella > Amborella trichopoda. Next base: position 34,426,869 of record NC_142346.1, read on the forward strand.
AAAAATTGATCACCAATTCAAGCTCTTGTCACATAACACAAAATGCTCTAGAAGTTGATTTGGTTGTGAGGCATGAAAAACAAATGGTGGAAACAACCAAAAATTTCAGTATCGTCATCGATCACTTGGTGTGATGGTAAAAGGCTCGGGTAGCTAGCACAAGAGCGTGGGTTCGAGTCCTAAGAGCTGCCACTTTGTGCATAAGCCAAAGGTTAGAACCGTTTCCAGCCCACCCCTTCCTGAGACCCTGCTCAGGCAGGACCAGCACCGAGGTACCTTTAGTCAATTTTCCAATCATATCATAAATTTGTTGGATTAAGTCCAACAACCAAAAATTCGATAAGAAAAGGGTGAAACATAGTGAAAAAGACAATGAAGGAAAATTTTCGAATTCCATAAGCTCGAGGTCCTCGAGCTTCTGCCAACACCGAGAGAATGATATACTAATTTTTTTTACTTTTTTGCTTTACTATTTTCTAGATTTTAGGTTTGGGGTTATTTTGGATTTCTACTTTTCTTTAGGGTTATTTTTGTCTATTTGGTTGCTAAAATTTGAGGGGTAGAATTGGATTCTCTTTTTTTTTTTTTCCTTCATTTTAAGATTAAGGGCTAAGATTTAGTATTGATTAGGATTTCTTGGGTTGTAGCCGACCCCAAATAGTTGCGAAAAGGCTCTGAGGATGAGGATTTCTTAGGTGATACAAGTTAGGGTTTAGCGTTGTTTTCTTCTCTAGATATGTAACCACTAGACCAAAAAAAATTTGAGTAGAGAACAAGATTTTATTTTGGGTCTTGTGAAGAGATCCTTTTGTGGTGGACTTGCTTCCAAACCCTAAGAGAGGGATACCCCTCATCTTTTTTTTTATCTTCATTTTCTGATCTATGTATTTCTTTCCCATCTTCCCTGAATCAATTGGTATCAGAGCTTCTCTCTACATCACACAAATACCGACCAAATATGGAGGATTCCTGAATTCATCCTTAACTATTTCCAGGAGTAAAAATCAAATTCTGGCATAACAGAGTACTGAGTTGTAACGCATGGCTACATTGTCAATTGCTGGACAGAATTAATCGAAGTGGCATTTCATTACTACAAAAAGTTACCAACAGAGAGAAACCTTGAAGGCAAGAAAATTGCTATGTGACATCAAAATACTAAAACATTTTCAGAGAATGCCTTAATAATGAAATTTGCAGCCTAATTTGACTTGGTTCTCATAATAAATGTAAGCACTTCTCATCTACAAGGGAGCTGCAAAAGAAATATTCCTCCAATAGATGGGAGGAGAAAGAAACAACTAATTAAAAAAGAAGAAGATTGGGCGCCCATGTATGAATTTTGTTAAACTACCAGAGACCAATGATGGAATGAAATGAAAAAAAGGAATCAAAATGATCTACTGAAAAGGGAAATTAATTCAAAAACTACAAAAGATACTAAAATTAGCATCTAAAACAACCAATCTCTCTCTCTCTCTCTCTCTCTCTCTCTCTCTCTCTCTCTCTCTAATCTCTTTCAATGGACGGCGGATAGCTCTTTCGTGGTCCCACTCCTATAAGTGGAAAGGATCAATCGGCTGGTGGGATGGAATCGTGTCTTGAATCAAGTGGAGAGGGAGTCATGGGTGGAGAGCAATCGCATGGGTGTCATGGATAATACACTAGATCACAAGATCTCTCTCTCTCTCAATCTCTGTCTCTCTCTCTCTCTTTCTCTCTCTCTCTCTAAAGAGGAACTCAGGCTAGAGATGGGAGAGAGAGAATAGCTGGCTAGGCATTAGAGAGAGAGACATATGGGATGAACGTTGCTGTAGAGAGAGAGGGAGAGCCAAGTTTAAAAGGTTAAAATAGTCATCATACTAAGAAGTAGGTATTCATGTGGTTGTCAGATATTTGCTACATGGATTCTATATCTCTTATATCCGAGATACTATTCTTAGCTTCTTTGACATAACTTTTATTAATTTCCAATAAAAAACAGCCATATGGAATAGAAATGATATCAACACATTTATAAAATAGAACAACAATTCATAGTAGAACATATCAAGCCTTTTATCAGTAAAAGGCGTCGATAATAATATTCAAGAGTGAATGAGAATTTTATGTTGGTAAAACAAAGAGAAACTTGCTGAGGGCCCTAGTAACCGTCAAAATAGCAGAAACTTGCATTCAGTTTATGATTTCTAAAGTCTGCAGCAACACCACATCGGGTTTGAATCCACTGTTTGCCTACGAAAAAGTTCAATAAGCCTGCACAAACTTCCTAAAATGCATCGAAACCTCTTAGAGCCAATAGCCAACATGTTTGTGAAGTCATTATCAGGGTTGAAGATTTCAACAGAAAACAATCCACATGAAACTATTAATAATCAGGACTTTATCACCAATAGTGTTCTATAACAGCCAGTGCCATAGCCATAGAAACTTACAGTCATAGATACACCCCCAAGCCCTCGATGATTGCTCACAACTACATTCCATCCTTGTTTTGCAAACGTGTAAACAAGGTGCTTGATATACTGCAACAACAAACATAGAACACAATGACTTTGTAACAGAAAACCATACACCCTAAAAAAAAAAAAAGCTTACACAAATATTGTATAGAAATCATCCAAATTTAATCAGCAATCAGGTTCCTAGACCAGTAAAAGTGGCCCCCTTTACCACATAGAAACTACCAAGTTAAATCACCAGAAGCTAGGACCTGTTTCAATGACATTTAACCAACCACAATCAGTTTGTGTTTTAATTGTAAACCAAGAACTCCATATAGAGACTCTGGGGTACTGTGATGTTCATATACAACACAAGGCCATGTAGTAAGGATTTGTCTTAAACAGCAAGCTAAAGCCGCACTAGCTCTTTCAGACGTTCACCTATAACATGATATTTGGTTCTGGCCAACAGATGAATGAAGAAAAGCAAGAACTGGCTACTCTCAAAGTCAATATCATCTTCACATGCACTTAAATGTTTCAAAATTCACTGATCTGGATTTGGAATCGATGGGAAGCGACCCGTTTCCCAGTTGGAACAGGTAATCGGTACAGTTTTGATGGACTCGCCTGGTTTCATCAGAGAACCAGGAGAATTGGTCAAGGAACTGAGTGTTCTGGATCACCCAGTTGCCACCATTTTAATTTTTTTATCATGTTTGCTCAGTTTTCTAATTTTTCCAAAATTAAAATTATTATCTAATTTTTATGGGACCCATTTTCGCAAGAGAATCAGAGTCTGGTTTGCTGATCAAGATCATCGGTTCGCCGATCTAGAAAGGATTTCCTCAAGGCCAATCATCCAGCCAATCCAATTTATGAAACATTGCATGCACCAATTGTACGGTGTAGAAACTCTCGAGCTACAAGTTTACATCCTAAATGAGTAGTATGTTTATAAGATATTTCTTTTGCTAAACCACATTTTTTCCTTTTATTTTGATGTGTTAACAGTGGGAATGGAGACTAGGATATTTTGTTGAGGAAACTCCCCCATAACCATTGATGCCCCAACCCTGGTCGCCATTTCTTTTGGCTAAACTAGTCTTGGTCTTGGAGTGGCCCGCCCTTTTTGTATCAATATTATAAACAAATGCACAATGGTTGGACCAGGTCCTTACTGTTATGATAAGGTGCATGCCAGTATAGTTGCCACTCTCTCCTTACATTGAGGAAGAGGCTATGGTGGCCTTCTTTTTACACATTTCCAATCTCTCACACACACTCCTAAACTGACTCTCACAATGCAATTCCCATCCAACATAGATAGTTCTCTATCTCAACTCTTGGTGAGGTGAACTTTCCTTCCAATATGCGATTTCTAATCTTCCATAGTGTTTTTGGATCACCTTATGGATAACGGAGGATGATCCATCATTGGTGCCCCCATTACTTTCTTGCCAAGCTGACCAAACTAGATTTGGTAGATATGCTTTCCAAAGCATGAATAAAGATCTATTGTTGTACTTCCACTGGAACCAATATGTCATGTACCTTTGGAGGCTGGCATGGGAATGGCTCGGTGTTGAATCTGCATACAATTCCCTTCCAAGACGCTCTTGTGAATGTGTGTCATATAAATACATGTTCATGATTCTCCAAACCCCCTTTTGCATGGGAAGCACCTATTGCAAGAATTTAACTACATGCAAAGCTCCCAATAGATAATGCCTATCTAATGAATCTGGTTGTATCCAGTATCATAGCTTTTGAGACCAGCCAAATGCCACATCATAAATCATTGATTAATGGGTCGTTTCATAGTCTTCACCACGCCCTTGAGACCTTCTCTATCATTCTGGAAAGACGGAGAATCAAAATCATAGTTCTATGTCTAAGAATTAACAGAATCTTTAAAATGAAACTTACGATCACATCCTAGAACTTTCTATGCTCTTCAAAATTGGACCCATCCTAAATCCTCTATTGCTAAACAACTGCCTATAGAGCATCCAGATGGAATCTAAACAACTGCCCATAAAGCATCCAGGTGGGATCTAAACAACTGCCCATAGAGTATCAAACATTCCATATAGACCACAGTAGTTGAAAAGGATTCCCAATCCTAATCGCCTTAGGAATCAGAATCGTAGAATTGTGGCCAGCTAAAAGATTCATGTTTTCAGAATCGACATTCGTACAAGAGGAATCAGGGGAAACAAGATTCCTATCTTATGGGAATAGAGATTCGACAAAAATAGAATCGAGATCCCTTCATTGATGGAATCAAGATTCCTATCTCTATGCAATCGAGTTTCCGACATATTTGGAATCGACCAATATGGGATTGAGATTCTTGCGTCTTCGAAATTGAGATTTCTTAGCATTTCAAATCGAGACTCGTACCAATTGGTAATCAAGATTCAACCTAGATTAGAATCGAGATTCATAGCGGTTTGGATTCGAGTTTCGACCCATCCGGCAATCGAGATTTGTTACCTATATAATCAAGCATCAAGCAGACATATGGATAGATGGCGACAGATTTTTAAGGGTCTCCATGATATTCTCCCCCGATAAACAAAGTGTAATGCTTCCCAACCGTCCAATTTGAATGGAGGGTTAAGATAACACTGCTCCAAATTTCATAAAAAAAAAAAATTATAAACTGGATCAAGAATGAAATACCTACCATTAAGTCCGCAAATGATTGGATTACACAGTGTAGATTTAGAAAGAGAAAGATGGGGAGTGACGATTGAACGGGGAGCAAATTGTTGTGCTAAAGCCTAAGGTGTTAATACTAAATTAAAAGGTTGATTCTTTGTTCTACTTGGAAATAAAGTATTACCAAATCATTTATAACTTATTACCAAACCAGCAGTCTGATAATGCCACAAAGAGTTTCAGGCCCATTCTTTGATCAACTTGGCACATATGTACGTTCACAGTAGTTTTAAATTTCTCGACTTACAATCTCTCTAATGATCATTACGACACACACGATTAATGAAACCAGCCTATAAATAACATATGCCACTTTATTTTTATTTGTTATTTACTATAAAAACATATGATCTAAAGATGATTGCAACTTGTAACTTGAAATTGGATGTTGAGTAATTTGATGCTTTAATATTGTAACCATCAGTTGTCCAAACCAAAGACTTCTCAAAAAAAAGAAAATAATATTAAGGATAATAATAAAAAATGACTGCAAATCCCGAACGTACTGAAGGCTTTGTGCCTTATGAAAATGAGGGCGAAGATGTTACTTAAATTTTAATATTCAAAGGGCTGAGTTTTCTTGAATTTTAATATTCAGGGCTAAGTTCTCTTGAATTTAATGCTCTACTCCCTAGTTATATCTATCTTTGCGGTAAAAGTGTTAGGGAAATATGATTGAGATATTATGACTCCATATCATAAACCAAAGGACTAACACAAACGTGGTCAAATTCGCCCTTAAGTTTTATATCATGGAAACAAAAAGGGTTTTAACATATATACTAGATACGTGAGGAGTTCCAGAAATAAATAGGTGAATTTGAAACTGTTGTGTACCCAATAATATATATAAAACCAGTGTTTCTATGATATGGAATACATAGGCGAATTGGTCTCGAATGTGTTTGCCCTCTGGTTGTTCATTTAGAGTCTCAATGTTTCTTTAAATATTTTTAAATTTATGCGGCACGTTTTTTGAAGCGACCACCGACCGGACTAAGAAGTAACTCTCAACCCTCTCGGTACCTTCCATGTACACAAATCCTCTGCATGACTTACTCGGGGTTCCATGACTCTTGGTCCCAGTGTGCCAAGATCCTAGAGTCATGTCACTTGATTACTCCCATTGAAGTTAAGAGCTATTCAAATGTCGAAATTTTAAGCCCTTTGAATGACATAATTTCAACATATAAAAGATATAATCCAAATGAAGAATATCATGGTCCAAATGAAAACTATCGTAGATTCATACTTCAAAAGAAAACTCATAAAATTGAACACCCTCATAAATTAGACAAGATATTATGGTCTATCAAAGAAGAAGGCCTACAGAGCACCAAGAAGATAGGCCAATTGAAATTCGAGAGAGCACTCAAAACCCACACAGATCTATCAGAACGAGGCAACCAATTGATCGATGGGTAAGTTATCACACAGTTTTTATGCATGAAATTCTCAAAATCAAAGATCCCATAACCTATATTGAGGCAAGAAAAGATAAAAGGTTGGTCAAGGCCATGGCAAAAGAGATTAAGGCTATGTACATAAATTAGACTTGGGAGATGGTTCCCAGACCTGCAGATAAAAATTTTGTGGTTGCAAGTTGTTTTACAAAGTGAGTACAAGTCAGATGTAGTGTGGAACGGTTTAGAGCCAGGCTGGTTGCAAAAGGATTTAGGCAACAACATAGACTTAATAATGATGAAAATTTTAGTCCTCTTGTTAAGTTAACGATAATTCGTGTCGTTATTTCCCTTGGTTTAGCATATGGTTAGTCTCTTTTCTAGTTAGATGCTGAGAATGCTTTTTCATATGGAAAGTTGGTCGAAGAGGTCCACGTGGAACGACCACCAGGTTCCCATGAAATAAATCCAAAGACTGATGTTTGTAGGATGAAAAGATCTATATATGGATTATAACAAGCTCCAAGAATGTGGTTTCAATATTCCCGTAATGCGCTGAAAGAAAGTGGTTTTATCGAGGCAGCATCAGATCATTCACTATTTATTTATTACAACACGGAATGTGTTATTATCGTACTGCTTTATGTTGATAACTTTATAATCACTAGTAGTTCAATAGACCTCATTGAAGGTGTCAAGAAATTTTTGCATGATAGAATTATAGTTGTTGGAAACATTTGTGATTCCGAATGTTTATGGAATCGAAATCACGGAATCGAGTGTATCAGAAGTTTCGGAATCTAAGAATCGATGTCCGTTAGATTCGAATTTAAGAAAATTGATTCTCACTATTTCGGAATCGCAATTCAAAAAATTACGAATCGTGTTTCGTATTTGCAAGAATCGATGTCCCTTCATGTTGGAATTGCGTTCCATACCTATATAGAATCCCACATGACCGATGGTCGCTGGAATCGTGATTCCTAAACATAAGGAATTGTGATTCCTAAAATTCTAGAATCGTTGTCCCCATCAACTTGGAATCAACATTCTCACCATTCCGGAATAGTGATTGTCCCCATATTGGAATCGAGATTCTCCCCTTACTAGAATTGGAAACCAATTCCCTCTGGTATATGATAGAAGTATTAAGAAAATATATAAATTTACCAATTACTACAATATTGTATTTTGGTCTGTATATACTCAGTCCAAGACTCCAAGTACTAATGTCAACCTTTATGATATCTTTGTGGATAATCCCATACAATGGACTCGGTCTACCGAATACCCTATTATGCCTACAAGGTCTAGAGCAAGTCTACTGCATACAAGGAGTGAGAACAAGGGCAAGCTCCCTTTATCTCCTTTTCTTGAATTATAAAATAAGTACATGGCGTAGTAATTCTTCTTTGTTAAATGTAGTTTTGAGTCTTTTGACTTTTGAAAATTGAGTTATTCAATTTTTAGTCAATTTCTCTGATACTTGATGATTAATTTAACCTAAAACACCACAAAGGGTACTTCGCTCATATCCTTATTATCTTCTTATTTTACCTAAAGAAAAGCATTTTTATCCTCTTATTCAACTTGAACAAATGATGGTGCCGATCATATATTAAATATTATTACATTAGTAGTTTAATACCCACACCATTTACCAAACATTATTAAATTTGAAGTAACATATTGTTTTAGTATTATTTATTCTTGGTTAAGAGTTCTTAAAAAGTAACATGGAATGAAAGATGGAAATTAGTAAATAAGAAAATAAAAAATTTAACATATTACTTATATTTTAAATTTTGATTTTATTGCTGTGTGCAACAACTTCAAATTCTCTCACGCTCTCATACATGTCACGCTCACTCATGATTGAGCGCACATCGAAGGGTTTTTGCTCTCCCTATGCTTACATATTACTCATATTTAAATTTTTTATTTTATTACCATGTGCAACAACTTCAAATTCTCTCACGTTCTCATATATGTCACGCTCACTCATGATTGAGCACACATCAAAGGGTTTCTGCTTTCCCTATGCTCACACATATTTTAAATTTTTATTTTACTGTCGTGTGCAACAACTTCAAATTCTCTCACGCTCTCATACATGTCGCGCTCATTCATGATTGAGCACACATCGAAGGGTTTCTGCTCTCCCTATGCTCACTTTACTCTTGACAACATGGATTCGCATTTCCTCAATACTTTGAATCAACGTTTAGCATAAGTAGAATCGCATTGTTGTAGAGTAAGGAATCACGATGTCTACGATATAGAAACTTGATTCCAAACAACATGGATTCGCAATTCCAAAAAATTTGGAATCAACGTTTCTCACAAGCAGAATCACATTCTTGTGTAGCTAAGAATCATAAAGTTCTCGATATGAAATCTGGATTCCGGCAATCTAGGAATCGAGATTCCTAAACTAGGTGGAATTGCGTTCTGCAAAAAAGGAAACGTGATTCCTTTCTTTCAGAATTGACTTTCGCCCTAGGAAACGCTGAATCGATATTCCGAGACGGAATTGCTACCCTCATAGGCGATCAGGTAACTATAGATAGAATTATGATGAAAGACCTAGATTAGTTGCGATACTTCCTAGGAATTGAGTAGATCGAAATGAAAATAAAATTTAGTTAGGACAAATTTTGCTTTAGACCTTCTTGAAAATTGCAAACCATATCGTACACCAGTTACTCTGAATAAAAAGATTAAGGATATCTGAAGAACAATCTTTAGATAATCCAGAGAGAAACAATAATTTAGCAAAGGCATTAAATTATCTCACTCTCATCAGGCCTGATATGTCATATGATATCAACCAAGTGTGTCAATTTATGCATGCACCCATGGAAGCATTGAAGAGAATAATCATATATATGAAAGGAATAGCGAATCATGGGCTGCTCTATAAAAGAAACAACCCAAATAAATTGAATATTGCTTCCAAAGTTTGCTACCTTGATGCACACTGGTTAGGACATCCAAATTCTAGAAGATCAGTATTAGGTTATTGCAACTTTCTTGGTAAAAATCTAATTGAAACAGAAAACCGTTGCAAGTTCTAAAACTGAGGCTGAGTATCGAGCACTAGAAGGTATAGTTTTTGAGATTTTCATGGATACAAAATATTTCTTCTTTTCTTGAAACAAAAATATGCAAGTCAACAATAAGAAGAGTGCTAAGGCAATCTCAGCTAATCCAATATTTCATGATCGCACTAAACATCCAAATAGATTACCATTTTTTTCATGAGAAAATTGAAACCGAGGATATAGATGCTCGCTTTATTAGGACCAAAAAACCAAATAACTGATATCTTCACAAAAAGAACTTGCAAAAGATAGCCATAAGTTCCTAAAGAACAAGTTGTACATGTTCAAACATGATGTACAACTTGAGAAGGAGCGTCAGATTATAGTTGTTGGAAAAGCCTGTGACTCCGAATCATTTTAGGAATCAGAATCGCGTCTATCAGATGTTTCCTAATCTTGGAATCGTTGTCCGTACGATTCGGAATTATGAATCCTGATTTGCACTATATCAGAATCGCATTCCAATAAAATAGGAATCGTGTTCCCTATTTGTAAGAATCGATGTCCCTTCATGTTGGAATCGAGTTCCATACCTATATGGAATCGCACCTAACACCACATGGTTCAATGGATTGTCGAATCGAGATCTCATGAGATTGGAATCGTGATTCCTAAAATTCTAGAATCGTTTTCCCCATCAACTTGGAATGAAGGTTCTCACCATTCAGGAATCAAGATTCTCCCCATACTGGATTTGCGCACCAATCCCCTCCAGTATATGAGAGAACTATCCAGAAAATATTTAAATTTTATCATTATTACAAGATTGAATTTTGGCTTGTATATATTTAGTCCAATTACCAATGTCAACCTTTATGATATCTTTGTCAACAATCCCATACAATGGACTCGGTCTACCAACAACCATTCGCTTACAAGGCCTGGAGCTGGCCTACGACATACAACTAATGAGAACAAGGGTGAGCTCCCTCCTTTCCTTGAATTATAAAATAAATAGATGACAAAGAGATTCCTCTTTGTTAAATGTAGTTTTGACTTTTGAAAATTGAGTTATTCAGATGTTTAATGATTGATTTAACCTAAAAATTTGGAATCAACGTTTCGCACAAGTAGAATCACATTGTTGTGCAGCTAAGAGTCACGATGTCTGTGATATAAAATCTTGATCCCAAACAACATGGATTCGCAATTCCTAAAAATTTGGAATCAATGTTTTGCACAAGCAAAATCGCATTGTTGTGTAGCTAAGAATCACAAAGTTTGCAATATGAAATTTTGATTCCAGGCTTCCAGGAACCAAGATTCATAAACTAAATTGAATCGAGTTTCAAGAAACTAGGAACGTGATTCCTTTCTTTTAAAATCGAGTTTCGTCTTGGGAAACACGGAATCGAGATTCCAAAAACAGAATCGCAACCCTAGTGGGCAATTAGAGTAACTATACGTCAAGTTGCAATGAAGGGCAGTTATGTAATTTGTATGTATTTTAAGTGGTTCATAAATTCTAACTCATTTGTTGTAATAATGTATAAGGGTAAATCGGTCCTTACTTAAGATGTAACACTATATGTTATAATACAAGAATTAGGCAAAGCCCTAGTGTGTGTTTTCATGGTAGAATAGTGTGACTCTTTTCTCCCTTCTTCTCTATGTTTTTCACTGTCCTCAAATATCATACCTTCAGCATGGTTTGAAATCCTAGTCTCACACATCACAACGCGTTCTTGTCCATGGCCTGACATTCTTAAGCCCGTGAATGGCATGCCATCTGTAAGATTCTTTGCTTGAATACCATTATTTATGCATCTCTACTTGCAAAGTCCTTCATTTGAGTTGATCTTGTACGCTACTCCCCCAGTATAAAATTCTCTCATCCTAGGGTCTTTTACTACCTTAGCCGACAAGACGATGTAATTTGGTCTCACAATTTGCCTAGCCCATCCTGAGATCTAGAGACTTCTAGTCTTCATCATTTAGCCGGAGAAGGCTATGTTCTCTCTGAGCCAAAAGCCCCCAATCTAGCCGATTGTTTCATCTTCCACCTAAGATGCAAAATGCACGACTTCCATTTCATCATGTGCAAACTCACCTCAGCAATAAGCAACAGCAGGTATTCCTCTTACGGACAGACATCCCTCTTACGGACAGACATCTTGTGCTCTTAGGAGCATGTCCAATGATTCTTCGCAATAGTGCCACACACCCTTAAGAAACCTTTCAGTCATCATATACAAGAAGTGTGAAGCATTAAGTCCCTTTCGCCCACTGCAAGATTGTTGTCTTTTTGAACCAACGTTGAAAAACTTCAGACAACTGAAGATAAGCACAATAAACAATCTCACTACTATATTGTATTTGTAAAAAATGTCTGGCTGCCTGGACAACAACCTTGCTGCAATGGCCTATTTAAAGGTGCTAATCCTATGTTCAGTTAATCAGAGTAAATGCATCTCCTTTATAAAAGGGATATTGGTTAGTTTTATTACCTCAATGGAACCACGATTAATCATTCTGATAGAGGAATTGCATATCAAAGGTTCAGTTTATTCACAGAAAGGTAGTGATATACCTATTGAGTTGAAGGTTAAGTATTCAACAATCAACAGAAGATGAAAAGCTTCTTCACTAGTTTATAAGAAGCAATTCCTTTTCTTTCGATCAGCAAGCCGAGAATTCAAACTCAAAACCCAGGTACAGGGACAAAGAACATGACATTAACCCGTAAACCCAGTATATAATGAGAGGGTTCTCTTTTGACTGTGATCACAGGGAAGTCCTACTTTCCATATTCCCAATTATGCAACATATTTATTCAGTTAAAATTTTGAATTCTTTTTTTTTTTTGAAGAAAAAAATAATGCTGAAGATGTACTTCTTTAACAAGTGCTGAAGTACTCCAAATAAAAATAAAAACAAAAAAAGGATTTTCGATCTCCCACCAACAAAGTCTTCAAAACTTGGGTCGCTCTCTCATTGCTCATTCATTGCGGTCCTCCTCTGAAAGCTGGCTCCTTTCATTGCTCGAAAATCCATTTTTCCAGTGGCGTCGAAATCGATCTGTTGGGGTTTTGGAGCTCTCTTGAATCCGAACATTTAGTGTATCAAATACTGTATGTTTTGGAACTCTTCGAATTTGTTCTGCTGCACTTTTGGAGCTCGTGAGCCTTTTATATCTCTCTAAGACTCTCTCATCAATTGATAAGGGTAGAAATCATGTCTCTCTAAAAGTATGTCATTAATCTATGGAAGGAAAGAGGTCTCATTGCTCTCTCTCTCTCTCTCTCTCTCTCTCTCTCTCTCTCTCTCTCCCCCCCCCCCTTCCGTCCCTCCCACCCACTAGATGAAAAATTTGAATTCACTTCAAGTTTTATTTTTTTTTATTTTTTATTTTTTTTTAAATTCCATGATGTCATGCCACACAAATACACTTAGTCAGCTAAGACATTATGCACATGCAGTTGTGGGTTATTCCCAAGGTATCGAAGTCAAAGACAACAAAATGCTAAGTAGGAATTTTCAATGTAGATTAAAGAAAAAAAGAAAGAAAATAATAGGTTTTGGTGAAGAGGGAAGCCTTACAACTACTTTCTCAAAGGCATATAAGATACACAATATCTTTGAGAGCCACTGGAAAATGTAGTGAAAACAATATTTTAAAATGCGGGATGCGGCCCTGATACAGTGGTGGGCCTATGTGGCCCGGATGCAGGTTTATTGCGATGCTGCGATCAATAAAAGTAAAAAAATTCTAAAAAATCTAAAAAAATAAATTAATGCATAGAAAAAAATATGACGGTGATTTATGTGATAGTAGCCATTTTAGTTTAATGATTAACTTCAAAACTATTAGCTGTCGGAATTTCTGTATCCAGTTATCCACTATCCCCTGATAGAAACTAGAAACTAGAAACCAGCTTCATAAAGCATTCAACAATCAACAACCATAAGCACAAATTTGCACCATAAGCACAACCATCAACAACCATAAGTACAACCATAAGCACAAAATAGTGATATTACAAAATACAAACCAAAAGTCAAGCTCAAAAAGAGTTAATAGTTGATAACTTAATACAATCATCCATTTTGAGAGTCAATTTTGAAATTTGAACTTCATTTTTTCAAATAACAATCAGACGAGTCATCTTGAGAGTCGTCATGCGCATCATCAATATCATCCTCGACGGCCTCTATATATTCTTCTTCATTGGTCTCCTCTGAGTCAGCTTCCTCCTCCTTGACCTCTGAAGCTAATGTGCGAGTGCGACTAGACCCAGCAGCTCCTCTACTCCTTTGTGCTCCAGTGTTAGGTCGATATTCTTCATTAGCCCCTGTTGCTAGCTCGACATCAAGCCATGTAAGATCCTCACCCTGAAACACACGCTCTTATCTTGGATCCATGGTCCACTCACTTATGGAATCACCATCAGCTTCACATAATTGAATAGGGTTGAGCTTCGTACGTTTTCATACTTCTGCCTAAGCTGCTCGTTGTACCACACATAAACCAAATCATTCAACTTTTTCTGCTCCAACCTATTTCTTTTTTTTGTATGGAGCTGTGGTAGAAATTTGAAATCAGATAAATTAGATTTTCGATTAGAAATTTGAAATTCAAGAAATAAGGATTAAGGAATAAGGAGTAAAGGACTTACATGCTCAAATGCACTCCAATTGCGCTCACAACCAAATGAGCTACATGTGAGATTCAACACTTGAATAGCGAGACGTTGTAGATTTGGTGTCTCGCTTCCATATAATGCCCACCATGCAGCTATATAATATTTTATAATTCATAATATAGTTAAAAATTAAGGGTATAAAATAAACAATGGAACTATACATAAAGTAAGAGACAAGAAAGATTATTTTTGGGCTTTTGGCCTTTACCTGGATCTGTAGTGTCCCTATTTCGAGTGACAATATCTCTCCCAAAGTTTTCCAAGGCTAACTTGAACTTAATCAATTCATGACTCTAGATCTCCTCCTGGATATCTTTGTCTATTATCAACCTCTCCAACACATCTAAGAACCCACCATTTATTACATGATCTGACTCAATGGATGGGTGGTTTTAGTGAAGAGATGGGTTTAGAAAGTAACCGGCTGAATGGAGGTGCCTAGATATCCCATCTCCTATCAATAATTTCAAGTATAGCCTTCAGCATATTTTCATCATCCTTTAAATATCTTTTATTTCAGTTCTTGCCCTAGTCATTACCTCATGTATGTAGCCCATGACGGACTTCGCATCACCATCAACCAGTCGAAGCACTCTCACTAAAGGGCGAGCCAGCTCCAATGCAATAATTATTTGACTCCAAAAAGATGTATTTAGAATAATTTTTTCAGCCTTTCTCCCATCCTTATGCTTTAACCACTTGCTTTGACTCCATTGCTCTGAAGCAAACATAGTCCTCAGGGCACTTTTTTGCTTGGCTAGGCTTCGAAGAGTGAGAAATGACGTGGCAAATCTAGTAATACCTGGTCTCACTAATTCTCTCTTCTTTGTAAAAGACCTCATCATGCTTAAGACTATGGTATGATTGTAAATAAATCCAACAACAAATATAGCTCTTGAAATCACCCCACTAAATAAAGATGTTGTACCAATTTCCTTAAGCATATGATTAACACGGTGAGCTGCATAAAGAGTCCAAAACATATGCTTCCTTTTCAATGTCAAGAAATGCCCAGCTGCAGAATAGTTGGCACCATTGTCAGTGATAGTTTATACCACATTTTGCTCCCCAACAAAATCGACAATCTCATCCATCAAGCCACATAAGTATGTACCATCATGTGAATTGTCTGATGCATCAATAGACTTAACAAAAAAAGTACCTGTTGGGCAGTTAACCAAAAAATTAATGAATGCCCTTGATTTCCCATCGGACCAACCATCACACATAATAGTGGCCCCATATTTCTCCCACCCTTCTCTCTGAGAAATCAAATTTTATTCACATCAAATACAGTAGTATCCTTCAACAAGGGCTCCCTAACCTCATGTAGTGAAGGAGGAATAAGTCCTGGGCCATATTGCCCAATTGCCTGGACCATACATACAAAACTATCAAGAGTTATAGTATTACAAGGAATGTCGCCCATGTAAATCCACTTTACAATCCACTTATATACAAACTTCCTTTGTTCTTTCCTATATTTATTTTCAATTGTGGTTGGTTTTGTTTTTTTCTCTCTCCTGAACCACAATTTTGGGGCTAGGGGTGAAAAAAGAATCCATTGGTCCCTTAGAGAGAGGTGTGCTTCTCTTAGCACTACCACCAATATTTATAACCCTCTCTCTTGAGGTTGGAATATGAATACCCCTTTGCCTCATAGCAACTTCAGACATATCATCATCATCATCATCATCATCATCAACATCATCAAATAATTGCATATCATCAAGTAATTCCTTTCTATTTTTCTTTTTCTTCTCTTTATCTTTTTTCAATCTATCCAAAGATTCTCTAATCTCCTTTTTTATATCATCTGTAGCTTGTGGGCATACTCTTACATTCCCAGAAATTCCGGCTAAATCCTCTTTTTGTCGAAAAATACCACCCATATAAGTATTTCCACAGAGCAAGCATACCACACAATTTCTATCTTTCGGATTTTTTAGTTTAGCATATTTCCAAGCTCGATCCTTGTTACTAGAAGATTGGGAAGAAGACATTGCCCCAAAAATAAGTACAGCAGTATTATTGTACAAGAAGGAATAAAAAGTTATCGACTCTGTGAAGTAGTGCTCGATTTCTTCACAGCCTCTTAAACCCCCAATTTCTTATCACAAATTCACCTTAGCATCCCCAAATCAACAACCAAAGGCATCAAGTGAACACATCCAAGTATCAAACAACTGCCAAATCAAAGATTTGGATGAAAAAAAATTTTCCCCCAAAAATTTTTTTTCCCTCGATTTGATGCAAAAAAAGCCACAAAAGTGGATGGAAATCTTCATTTAAGGGGTATAATAACCCCCCAAACAGTTTCCCTAAACTTTGGAAGTTCAAAAAGACCGAAATCGATAAATTTTTCCGTGGAAAACAGATGCAGGCGATGCGGCCATGATGCGGGATGCGGCCATGATGCGGCGCATATGCGGTCGCATCTGTCAAAAGCGCATATGCGCCAGTTTGCGATGCGGATGCGAGCGCATCTGTCAAAAGCGCATATGCGCCAGTTTGCGATGCGGATGCGAGCGCATCCCGCATGATGCGGCGATGCCGCCGCATTTTAAAACACTGAGTGAAAAGATACTTAAAATTCATAATAGTTACAGTCAAATCTGTTTCACCGCTTTAGCGTTCAGGACACCTCTTAACAATTGATCAGAACTATGAATTTGTAACCATTAGACACTTATGATGTATAATCGCACCAAGTTTAACCCAAAGATAGAACGAATCTATTATACATTTGTATCCATTGATCCATTCAGGCATATGCAATCTCAATTTTCTTTTAACAAAAAACCTATAAAATCTGCTTAATCCAGATAACACTAGTCATAAAGTGCATGTCAACAAAAAAAAAAGATCAGTCCTAAAGTACATATGTAGAATGGCGGATGGGAAATAAAAACATAGTTCCTCGAAGAAGGAACAGCAAGAGAACGAACCCAAACTTATATCCAATATAAGTCAAGGTGCTTCATCAATACTGCCAGATCTTTTGGACGTGCATATCCATCTACAAGCTTGGCTGTTCAAGCAACAACTTATAGGCTTCATGGACAAGCCGGAAAAAAAAAAAAAGAAGAGAAAGCAACCCCATGTTTGTGTTTGAAAACATATTGGGGCTCAAAAGCCCATAAAGGAAGGCAATCATCAAAAGAAGATTGGCGTGCCCCACCAGATGTGAATAGAAATATTAGGTATCCGTGAAAGGCTACAGAAGTTTTCCGCCACATTATAAGTTGGTGTGCATCTACGAGGCTAAAGTATGAAAGAGAACTTACAGCAGAAGAAGAATCACTCGTCAGTCCAGGAATCACCACCACAATTGGGGCTATGTCATCCTTAGAAATTGCTTGATTCAAGTTGAATCCATTCCTTGAAACTGTAAAATTGAAACCAAACAACCCCATTGATCCTTGGACGTCACTTGAAATATTCTTTTCAACAAAATAAGTATGACCCTAAAGTTTAAACTTAAACATGGTATGTCATTTGTTCCAACATAACAAGCATAAATCAGGAACCAAAATACGAAATATTGATGACACAAAAGGTTGCTACCCCATAATGGTGGTTGTGAGAAGGAAAACAATTCATACCAATCAGGGGGGAGAGAGAGAGAGAGAGAGAGAGAGAGAGAGAGAGAGAGAGAAGTTGGGGGGGGGGGGGGTGAGTAGATGCACCCAAAGCATAAGACATGAACCTATGGAGTACAAGGTCCTCCTGATAAGGTCAAAAAAGAATGCCAAGTTCCAACCATGATAGGACACTAACCATCATCTGACATCAGCCAGTCCAAAGCTACAGTTCCGCCATCTCCCAAGCTAAACATCTGCCTGTAACAAAGAGTTCAACATTAGGTGATGGTGGCCCCAATTGATAAGATATCATTGTCATAAATATGATAACACTCGGGCATACTAGCTCAAGACCTCAACTCATCTGCTTATTACGCATTGTGCAGTATGCAATTAGTGCAGTTTCAACCAAGTTCAAATGCAATTACTGAAAATTATCACAAATCTAAAAAACGGAACATGTGCAACGATTTCTTCAATACCATAATCAAATAGTCACTACAGATTCATGTAAACTAATGTACAGTTCAAAGGTAAAATGTGATAAGTAAAATGAAATTACAAAATGAGGCCACATTGGTGTCTAGTAATTTGAGAAGTGAGAAATCTGTCACACATGTAGCGCATATGGATCAGTTTTCACCTTAAAAGAAAGCTTACCTTACCATGCCCTGCAAGGGAAACACAGTAACAAAGTAGGATTCTATGGGTGTGCACGGTTGCACAGAGTTACCATGGAAAAGTCAGCACATAGGGGGACAAGAAGTCCAGCATAGAGTCCACAGGACCAAATACCCTTTATTCTTTCCAACAAGAGCAAAGAAACACATTCACAATACGTGAATTATGCCATAGCACATTGTTTCTATGACAAGCAAGAGAATAATGATGAACCAATGTTTGAAAATCTAACTATAGGATGGAACAGAGTTATGACAGTAATATTCGAGTAGTAGTTTCACAACAAGGTGAACAACTTTATGATTCTGTTTAGCATTACAAGTAATCACAAAAGAGAAATTCAACGTTCTTGCGTTACAGACAAACAACTATCCACTATCTGTTATTGGGTGTCCCGATCATTTACCAACAACCAGGTCGAAATCCATATATTCTGAGAATTGCAAATTCCTACAGAAATACAAACACAAGAAATAGCGATAGCCATGTTCACAAGAAATTAACACTGATTCCACTGCACTTTATGCAAAAGGCCAAAGGTTAGACATTATCCTCTTATATTGCTTTGTCCCAAAAATAATTATCGAAATATTAAAACATCTTCATAGACCCTTTGAACAAGTATTAAGAGTTCTGTCAATGGTTTTCTAAAGACATTTGATAGGGGAAAGTGTCACAATCATAGTTAGACATTTGATAGGGGAAAGTGTCACAATCATAGTTAGACATTTGATAGGGGAAAGTGTCACAATCATAGTTATCATGCAGGAACACATCAAAATTAGCCTATCCATACTGCATTCCCAAAGCGGAGAATGAAAAAGCTAACATGCAAGGGAAAAGAGCATGGGGGAATAAAGGTCTAGATGTTCTAGGACACTGCCCACTTAACATTTCTTGTCTGCATTGAACAATATCACATGGTTAGACGAAGACAAATGTGAAGCAGACATGGTTTTTATAACCCTCAGAAAAAGAAAAAAAAGATTACGCATATCATTTTGCTGCATAATCAGGATGGATTGATTCATATGCTGTTTTGAAAAACTTGCCCATTTATTATATTTTAATAGTATATTCTGTTAATTTTCAAAATAACGAAGAAATGATCGTAGTATTTTTTTAGGATATTTGGGAATCAAAGCACAAAGAGCCTTTACACAGAAGTACATGCTCACTGAATCCCAAATGAAAAAGACAATCAGAAGAGTATAAGGAACAGAAAAGAAAGCCTAGGAACCACTCTTTTCTACTTTTTTAAACAAAAAGTAGATAACAGACTGTAAAAAACTGAAATTGCTTTAAGATATGATATGGCATTTCAGTGCTCACCTTTTATATTCAAAAATCGGAGGGCGGCCAAAGAAATGGAGAAAAGCAGTCTGAAGATGAGGACTAGCTAGCCATGGTGTCGCTGTATACCTGCACAAAAAACAACAATCATTTTATTGAGATAAAAATTTCAGCAATTTACAGCAACAAAACAAAGAGGTTTAGTAAGAAAATATTTAAGATTTACAGAGAGAATACAAACAAAATCGCATAATATAATTCAGAAATTTACAGTAACAGGAAACAATTTCACAGTAAGAAAAGAAACCGAATTTCATAAAAAACATAAAAATTTACAGTAACAGAAAACAATCTAATATCAGACAAGAAGAGAAATCAAACAAGCCAGGAACCAACCTCCCGTGAAGATGATGACACTTCCATAGCAAACCATTGGCCATCTCTGAAGCAAGATTGAAGGTTAGCTTGACGCGATCTCCTTTAAAGCCTCGCATCATATCAGAAAATACATGGAATTCCATGAAATTGGAAAGGAAAATCAAGAACACAACTGAAATCCCTAGAAAATATTGCCATGGAGAGACAAGCAGAGCTGCTTGAATCAATAGATGGAGCAATGAACCAGAGCTCTCCAAAGCATACGAGCAATCCATAGGCGAAAAAGAGAGAGAGATGCAGAAGTCCTGGAATCCTCAGGTCCTCGGCAAGATTTATGAGATTCAGGGCGGAGCTTCCAGAAAGCCCAAATGCAGGCGTTCAAGAGAGAGAAAGAGGAGACAGGGGATGGACAAAGGAGGAGAGAGAGAAGCGGGGCTTGAGACAATGGGAAGAGATAGAAAGAGGGATGAAATTTGATTGGAAAATTGAAACTTGGCGCCATCGCAGCGCCACGTTGTTGCGTGTACAAAGGAACGGTGATCCGTTTTCCGTTTCGAATAAGGAGCAGTGAAGAACTTAACCGCGAATTGTACACGGCTTCTAGAAAGGGAGAGAAGACTTTCCTGCATAATTGGAGGAGGGAGAAATCTTAAAAGGAAAATTTTATGTGCAGACCGCTTTTAATAATGTTATAATGAAATGTCTCAAAAATGGATTTTTATTACCTCGAAGTTCTCAAGTACAGTGCTCCTTTCCGTCATAATGCCACCTGAGCTGGGGTGGGTCAAAAAATAACTTAATCCACGTCACTATGGATTTGATGGAGAGATAGTGTGTGATTTTCTAACTTGAAAGAGTAGGTGAGAAAATTGAGCTCAACCCTTGCGGTTTTAAGCGTAAGCCTTCTCATAAGCGATTTATATTGGTCTACTACCATGTTTCTGTTCCATCAATTATCCGATGGAGAGTAGAATCTCATTACCCACTCTCCATAGAAGCATTATTTATTCTTTTGAATATGATAAAAGCTTATGTCCCATAGTCTCTATAATGGGTGTGTCTCATTTGAATATGATAAAAGCTTATGTCACATAGTCTCTGTGTTGGGTGTGTGTGGCCATTAACTTGTAAATAAATATATATAGTGGAATATAAACTTAGTGGGAATATGGTCTTGTATTGATCATATTAAGCAAATTATGTTTGCTGATACCGGACTGAGCTTTACAAGCTAGACCAATCTAGTTGGAAAAAACCCATATTATCTAAGCATAAAAAATAAATCGATAAAGGTTATAAAGGGTCATCCTTTGATGTGATTTGAGTATGGCCGGAAGAGTGAGGACTGTGTAACCATTGTGTGTTAAAGGCCTTCAGAGATAGGGCCAAAACCTCATTTGCATACTATCACACAACATGCATAATAATAGTCATTTTCAATAAAGCGAATCACCTTTCAGTGTGAAGTTTGTGCATGTGCGAGAGATAAACCCTTATGCACCATAGAGCAATGGATTGCATCAGGTCTAGGTAACTTTAATTTCGTCTTTAGGAGAGAACCTGAAATCCATAGACTAATACTACAACCCCTTGCCCATTGGCTAGACTTTGGTGACCCACTAATGATCTCCTGCATCGATTGTGGGTCATGGGCAACATAGTGTCAGTTTGAAAAAGCAAGTGTGAACCGTGGTCTACAGTAGAAAATAGAGTGCCCTAGTATATATTTGTTTCTAGACCATACGGATCATTTTTCCATCACTATATTTAAT
Organism: Amborella trichopoda; assembly: GCF_054954075.1. NCBI lineage: Eukaryota > Viridiplantae > Streptophyta > Magnoliopsida > Amborellales > Amborellaceae > Amborella > Amborella trichopoda. The sequence continues at coordinate 34,448,898 of NC_142346.1, forward strand.
TATGTTTTGTTTTAATGTTATATGATTGTTTAGAAATGTTAATTGAATTTTTTAAATCGCTGGATATTTCATTTGTCAAATTTGTATTTGTATAAACATATATGTTAATTTTATATTGATTTAAATATTCAAATATAATTTTATAAATTTTTAAAAATCATGATATTAATTTTAGTATTTTATATTGCATGGGAAGCCCAATAATATAAATAAGCCCACTATAACAATTTGGGTGGGGCCCATTGTGTGCCACCTAGGGTGGCATGTTCCACCTTGAGGGCTTTCCAATTTTGAAGAGCTCAAGCTCTTGGCTTGAGGGATAAGAAAGTTGTGTTTTGGAAAGTTTGTGCCTTCAGGAAATTTTGAATCAAAGTATTGGTACATGTGAGAAGGCTTGAGCATAAAATAAAAAGCATAATATTATCATATATTAATTTATTATTTGAATTAATTGATGGGAAAATGGTTTAGAAAGTGAGAGATAATAGTTTTAGCACCTTTCATATGATCTTGATGGCCTATCTATGGAATTGATGGCTCATATCTCTCACCCCACAAGTTACCCAAGATCAATGCTGCATATTTAATCTCACATGATGAGGCAAGCCATGGAAACCCCTAAAACCCTTGAAGCACTATAAATAGGGGAACACCCTACCCAATATTCTCTGCACCAAAAAGTTTCCATCTCGCTATCATATCCCATATAGCGGGCACACCCCACTCTTAGAAACCTCTCTCCCTCTCTCTTGGAAACTTTCTCTCTCCCTTTTGCAAACAAAGGGGCACGTCCCACTCTCTTGGTCTCTTAGAGCTCTCTCATCTCTCCCTTCTCTCAACTTGTGTTGTGGCTAAGGGTTCAGGGTATGGTAGAAGAGATGATCTCTTTGTAACTGTATTATTGGAGTTTTTTTCCTTATTAATGAATAATTATTGTTAACATTCAAAAAAAACAAAAAAAGATGTTATCTCTCAACTAGGTTATCAAAAGGGGTTCATCTATGTTTGAGTTGAAAGTTGACCATTATTCCCGTGCTATCGAAAGAAGCCTGGTTGAATAATATTTGGCACTCTCTTTTATTTTTTACATATTTACTTATTATGTATTTTATTCCCAAGCATAGGTTGTATTTTTTCTTTGTTATTAAAATAAAGGTTTTGAATGGTTTTAAGTTCTTGAGATCCTAGTTGTATTCTTTTTCTTTATTTTATTTGAAGTTGTTTTATTATAAAAAGACTACATATAAATGACCTAAGCCATGAAAAAATATATATATATACTTCGGCTAGATTACATGAGTCCTTCATTCACTCTAGTACGGACTATAAAGATTTCATGAGCTCGAAATCTTGCAATCCAATTCTTGAATTGTTGGGAATTAGCGGGGACTAGATCGTTCCTTGAAGATACTATATGGCTAGGTTCGTCCAAAACCTGCCACAATATTTGCTTCTCTTTTTTTTAAAGCTTGTCTAAGGCTGTTTTTGATAACTTTCGCTGAAGTTTTTCTGGTATTCTTCGTGTTGCTGACTTTCCTGGAATATGTGAGGAAAGTAAAAATTGGTCGCTTGAAAGATAGGAACCCTGTTTGATAAACTGTGGTATTGCTATTTTTGCCTATTTGGTATTGGAAAAGCCAATTTTATGTTGGGAAAACACAAAACAACCTGTTTTAACTATGCATTAATGTATTTTCATGATTTGATGCGTGTAATATATACTTTTTGAATAAGTTTTTCTTGCTACTACCTATCTAACGCATTTGTTATAATGCATGGTTAATATTGAAATTTAATCTCACATCTATGTAATTTAAGAAATGGCCTAAAAAAAATCAATTTTCAACCACACAAGTATGCTAGAAAAGATAAGTTATGTGCGTTCATGAGTAAGGATGTTAGAGTTCATAGCATTTCACAATCAACGATGTTACAAGTGACGTGCACTAATAACCAAGTATGTTACAAATTCATAGCATTTCATAAAAAGGATGTTACAACTTACAAGTGATGTGCACTAATAACCAAGGATGTCACAGATTCAGAGCATTTCATATGCATTAAACAAAATTATAAATCCTAAACATTTCATAAGCAAGGATGTTACAAGTGATGTGCACTAATAAACTACTTCGAATTAAAACAAATTCATGCACTAAACTCCATTTGATTCTCAGAAAGAATTTCACTTATCTACACTAGGCAAATTCACTGCATTTGAAACCTCTGCTTTGGATCAAACAATTTGCACATTTTGATAAATATTAATAAAGACTGGATAACTTGGCAATGGATCACTACTCACAAGTTTCACAATTTCATAAGTAGGGATGTGATAGATTCATGTAGACACCCAATTTTTAAAATTGGTAAATTCTATAATATTTTTGAACCCTTAGGAACATACTATCCTAGTAAACCCCCTGATCGTAGACCACCATAGTCCATATGCCTACCCTGTGATCCAAAATCCTGTAGAATACCCTGTTTTAGTAAAAAAATAATAATTAAAAATAGCAAAACATCTCGTTTTGACCCAAATTTTGGCAGGCAGCATTACAAGAGCCCGTAGATCCCCCCAGAACTGGAATTTAGTGATTTTAGACATATTTGGTCTGGGTGACACCATTGGTGTCGCCCAGTCCAAACTAATCCAAATTGGCTGATTTTTGGCAGGCAACATCCTAACAGCCCTAAAATCAGCAAAGATAGGAATCTACCGATTTTGAGCAGTTTTGGTCTGGGCGACACTAGTGGTGTCACCCAGCCCAGACTGACCAAAAGCAGCTCATTTTTGGCAGGCACCGCCACAGTCCCAAAATCACCCTAAACTGGAATGTGCCAATTTTGAGCATATTTGGTCTGGGCGATTCCAGTCTACAATTGTCGCCCAGTTTCTGCATGTCAAACCCTCCCGAATCATTTTTTGCCATGTTCAATGAACTTGTACCATTTTGGTTTGGGCGATACTGGTAGTGTAGTGTCACCCAAGCCTTGGACCATTAAAACAGCAGTCTAGGCTGGAAAATCTTTTGGTTATGGTTTGTTACCCATTCTAAACGATTTTTAGATTATAAAAATGTCATTTCGGGTTAATTTTATGTTGGACTCTTTAGACCTTATTAGCTTGTATGCCCAAAAAAAACTTTGAGATTGTGAGACCTGAGAAAAACTTAGATCTAAGAAAACCTCAGCTTTAGGCCACCTGTAACCCTCAGATTAAGAAATCCATCCAACCAAGCCAAGGCCTTATCAAAACCTGAAGAGAGATAAAGAGGACGGACGACATAAACTCAGCCGGTCCTGATACGAGGCCTCGAAGCCTCGAGGGTCCTGGGCCAATGCCCTGGTCTGGTATTTTTTTACTCTTTCTGCATCTCTTTTTCTGTATTTATTTATTCGTATTAGAAGTAAATCTAGTGTCGCCCAAAATCAGAGGTCTTGGAAAAATCTCGGGACCCCATAGACTGTTCCATGACCTTATCGCTTTCTGCTCACCAGTTTTTAAGTCAAAATAAAAATTTTAAAAATACAAAAAAAATGTTTTGCTTGAGGCAAGTCTTTCTTATCTGTGCTTTCTTTATTTCATTTTATTTTAATTAATATTGTTAGAAACCATGATTTCCTTGCTTTATCATGCTTAGTTTAACCCTGCTTCATCAAAAATAATATATATATATATATATATATATATATATATATATATATATATATATATATATATATATTGAGGGTTGCTTGCACCCTCTTCGAACTATATCCTGATCGAGTGACCCTCGACTCGGGTTGCACCCAACTAGGCATGGGTTGTACCTGGTTCCACTTTACATAACTGTTGATTTTCTTAAGGGTTATTTACCCCCACACCTGAACTGTGCTTGCAGTCGGTCAAAATCTGACTCGAAGCACACCTCACCTGGCATGATTTGCGCCAAGTACTCACATTTCTTTCTTGTAATGTGTGTTTGCATGTTTGCTATTTTTTTTCAGTTGCATGCTTCTTTACACATTCTTACACACAACGGTCCAGGGAAGCCCGTGAAAGCAACAAATTTTTTTGAAAATCCCCAAAATTTGGCATTAACTGTTGTGAGGAGAACCTAGCCTTAAGAGCTGAGGTGGTTGGGATTCATGTAACTTTAACTGTGAGCACCCCTCCATAATCCTTAGCCTCAAAGGAACTCCACATGCAGTAGGACCTAGCTAATTCCTTTAACAGGTGGCCAGGACCTACGTGGGCACCCACTCAACCTAGCCGCATTGATGTAGTTAGGCAAAACTTTCGAGTGCTTTGTTTGCTTATCAGAGTTGATTAGTCTTAGATCTTAGTCCAGATCCACTTCTGGTTCGAGCTGAACCCTGTTGGGCTCGGGTCTAGACTCACAGCCCAACCCTGGTCCAAACCAGGTTCACAATAGGGTCAAACCTAGGCACCCTTTTGGTCTGACCCATGGCTCATCCAAATCTCACCTAGATCTCAGTCCGGGTCCACATCCGGTCTAAATTCAAAACCCTCTAGGTCCAAGCCCATATTTGTGCCCAGCCTAACCCAAGTCCGAACCAAGTTCACACCTACGTCCGAACCTGGGCCCCCTCTCGATTAGAGCCAAGACTCGTGCTCATCTAGTCTAGATTTCAGTCTAGGTTCTAACCTAGGTCTAGATTCAAGAGTTGCCTCTAGAGATAGACTAGGCTTATCTTAGTTCAGGGTCTAAACCAAAACCCATCGAGTCTAAAGAGATTCATCCGGTCTAGTCCAAGCATAGGTCTTAGTTTAGGGTTTGCCCTTAAAACTAGAATAGGTTCTATCTTAAGCCATTGAGTCTAGATCTCACCCTCAGTCTTGATTCAAGAACTGATTCAAAGAGAGTCACCATGTCGGTTACTAAAGGTGACCATGATGATTATTCAACAGTCGACTCCAAACATAATCTTCCGAAACCTAGAGACTAGTATGCCTCAATCCCATGGGATTATGGCTAGAACCCGGGTCCGTCCATTTTTCGGCGCCCAAGTCTTTAATTAGAGGCAGAGTCTCAAGGATCAGCTCTTAATCCTGAGATCTGTGTAGCCCAAAAAGCTAGCTCTACCCGAAAGACTTTGAATGGTTAAGGGGTTTGACCTGGAGTCGTCCTGCTAGGGCTCTTAAGTTACGAAAGTAGGAGTCGAGTGAGGTAAGAAGTTCATGCAGTGTCAAATACTCATTCCCATAGCTCAGCCCAAGATAACCCCGAGGCACGACGGTCTGGAAACCAAGACCCACCTAGGTCTAAGGGATCTGACTCGGCCTCAAGCCACCATATCACAACTCATGATAACCTGAATGCCATGCAAAACAGAGGTATCAATTTGAATTGACCCCTAGGTGATGTAGGTGTCCAAGCTGCCCTTCAAAGTTTAGTTGACCGAAGCTCCACTGTACACACCCCATCACATGTGTTGATCCCAAACCAAGTTAGTGTCATAGGACAACCCATATGATAACTGAGTCAACTGATTCTTCAATCGGTCCCAGTAATCCATCCGGTTCAACAGACAATGCAATTCTCGTAACCTGTGGCGGCACCTATGGGACAATACATCCCTCATGCCCATGTATACCAAACCACACCGATGACTGTGACTCATCAACCTCAAGTCCATACAGGACAATACATACCCCAACCCTTGATTCACTAGTCTACACTTGGAAACCCGCCACCCGGTGGGCCTACCGTCATGCCGAATGCCCAATACAAAGACACCATGAAAGCAATACAAGACATGCTTGTCAGATTGGGCATTCACAAAGTTTTAGCCCTGAAGGCCTATGTTCATGAGACCCTCGGAGTTATGAATGACCTCCCCTTCATATTCGTAATCTCGAAATTTCGAAACAAGTTCAACTGGAAGAGTAATCCAAATACTCATGTTTATGCATACCTCCTCTCTATTCCAGCTTTACGAGATAGGCCAAATCATCTGAAGACCATATTTTTGCAAATGTTGTTCGGTGAGGCTCTGACCTGGCATCGAAGTATGATGTGTATTCAACCGCACATCACTCCAGATGAAACGTTGAACCTATTTGTCTCCCATTACTATGGATCGACACCAAGACCTCTCTTCCCGAGTGAACTCAATGCAACAAAGCAAAACCCGAGAGAATCCTTGGAGGACTTCATCAATCGGTTCCACAAGGCGACAATACGGGTCATCGAATGTTCACTCACAGACCCAGCCAAGATCTCTATGGCTCCAAAAAATACTGTTGCTGAATATAGGACCTTCTTCAACCAAGGTCTTATCCCCTACTCTTTTGAATCCATGATTGAGCAAGTGGCACGTCACGAAAGGGCCAGATGAACACCCCTTAGCACCAGGCCCGAGACCTAACCTATAACCACTCCCCAAAATAAGATAAATAAGAACAACCATAACAACAACAAGGGAAATACTTCCGGTCAAGTTAATGAAATTGTCATTAACAGTCGACTCGAGGTTCAACCATTCAACGAAGCAATCAGAACCAAAACCAAAGGGGTCGACCTAGAGTCAACGCTCAAAATAACAACCAAATGCGAGAGAATAATTTCACTCCTCTCAAAGACCCATAAGAAAAAGTACTGGAATTACTCTTGTCTAAAGACATGGTTTAGCTCTCAGCATCATCCAAGCCACCATTCCAAGACACAGATAAGAGAAAATGGTACAAATGGCATCGAAACCACGCGCATGACACCCAAACTTGCTATCATCTGAAACAAGTTATTCAAGGGTTGATCGAAAGGGGGATATCACTATCCCACCAAAAAATCAGTACGTTGAAGAGCCTAATCAAAAGATGGGTATCTTCACAAATCCTTTTCCTGAAACTACAGTCAAAACAGCTGGAAAGACAGAAGCCCAGGATAACCTGAAAGTGAACGTTGTCATTTACATGATCGAGAATGGAGATAAAGAAGAAGACCTGACTCAATTCATATTCCCTTATAGCACCACCTCCAAGAACCCCAAGAGGACCTATTGGATCTTCTAAAAGGAACCCCTTCACCTCAAAGCCTCGACAACCCACCTAAGTTGGACCAATATGATGAGGACGACGTGTTAGAAATCGATGTGGTCCAGATCAAACGAGAAGGGGTCATCCTCCAATTGAGGGGTCAAAACCCCAAAGTAGCCCATCACTCTCGCAAGGGCTGACCCTTTCGAGCTTCAGGCAGGTGAAGTAGATTCATTGACCTGAAGAGGCCGAGTTTTCAAGACCATTTGTTTGATGACCGATACCCTCGATCTGAAAGAATAGGGCAAACCCCCGAGCACAAGCAACCGGCGATTACCATAAATCAAGAACCCCAAAAGGAGTCACGAGAAAACTCGACCACTTACGATTTGCCGACTCTTTGCAAGATCCAAGCTCACATCTCCATCTTGGAGCTGCTTGCCAACTCACCAGCACCTAAGGCCCAGATCGAGAAGGTCCTCGCTAAGACACACATCCCAAGCAACATCTGACCAGAAGAGCTAAGTGGGATGATCAACCAGTTGACAACTCTAACACCGATCGTGTTCACGAACGATGACATCCCAGCGAGCTTCAACCACTTTGACGTCAAACCATTGCACATCACCGTTTTCATGCAAGGATATGAGATACAGAGGGTGCTCGTTTGCAACGAGACATCCCTAAACATATGCCCTATGAAAACAATGAAGCAGATAGGTATGAGCCTGGATGATTTCGAGCCATATCAGCTCAACATCGCTGCTTATAGTAGGACTAAGAGACAAACTGAAGGCATACTACTGCTTACACTCAAAATCAGACACATCATCCAAGTGATAAAGTTTTATGTCTTGGACATAAAACCCTCATTCAATCTGCTACTAGGAAGGCCGTGGCTATACTAAAATCTTGTGGTAGCATCTATGCTTCGTCATTGCCTCAAATTTCCAACCAAGAACGACATCGCTAAGGTATGTGTTGAACTTTTTTCTCTTCTAAGCTCGAGTGTAGATAACGGGAAGCTAACCATGGGAGTTGAGCTCGAAGAAATCTCACTTATTTCCTTCGAGCAAGCTAGTTGCACCACTTTGCGTCTAGAGACCAGTGGCCATGTTCCTCAAATTCTTCAAACTTTCGCATTGATGGAAGACATCATCCAATGTCAATATTGATACGGTTTCGAGTCCCTCGAAGCTTGGCACATGCTCTTCTCTTAAGGTTTCAACCAGGTCAAGGCTTGTGAAGTCAAAAGAAGGGTGTAACGGAGGCAATCTCTGAATCACCCCAATCCAAAACTGAAGACGGTGATCAAAGTGGACTCAGGTGTTCTCACCTTATTCAAAGTCGGATGAAGCCTTCATGCCATCCGGGCTCTGTACCTAGAGGCATTCAAAGCCTTGATCCTCTCGATGCCTGCCCTTCAAAACAGTCAAAGGTGATCTTTAATTCCTCAATGGTGGGGAATTATCCTTCAACACCTCAGCACACACAAGAACTGGAATTGAAGACCTTTTCGCTAGCCTGGACTTGAAAGTATACACAATTGGCTTTGACACAGCCAATCGTGCTCATTTGCATGTTCGAACCTAGGGACAAAATTGATCAATCACTCCCCTATCTTGAGAATCACTGGAAGCGTATCAGTGACACCTTCAAGTCCCGGTGCAAAAAAACGGATAAGCGCATGGTGGTCACCTAACCACCCTACGCGTCCGGTCCCCAATATGTCTCTCGTGAGTCCCATAAGGGACACCTCTTGTGATATTTAAAAAATCGGTGAAAATTCGAAACATGATAAAAATGAATAAGGAAATATTTTTTAAAAAAACAGCAAACATTTAAGACAGCCCATTAACGGTGCAAAAAGCCTAAGATGATGAATCAGATAACCTAGACAAAGACCAAGAGAACCAAGAGTCCGAAGAAATCCCTCAACCTGAGGAACTCAGTTCCCATGTTGAGCAGTTCAAGAAGAGATTTGATGGTGACCCAACGGCTGCCATCGAAGAGACAATCGACGTCAACCTAGGGCTTAAGAAAGACCCAAGGTTAACCAAGATTGAAAACTCCCCATCTTCCGAAGAGAGGAAAAACATGATTTCGTTTCTTAAGGAATATCGTGATGCCTTCGCTTAGTCATACGATGATATGCTAAAGTTAGATTCCACATTGGTGTCACATCACTTAGTGTTCAACGAAGGGGTGAAGCCAGTAAGGCAAAACTCCAACGTCAAAGACCCAACTTGAGCTCAAAATCAAAGAAGAAATCGATAAACTGCTCAAGGAAAAATTCATCACCCTTGTCGATTACTCATAATAGTTGGCTAATATAGTGGTCGTACCCAAGAAAGATGGGAGGATCAGAGTGTGTGTTGACTATAGAGACCTAAATAAAGCATATCCCAAAGACAACTTTCCCCTACCAAATATAAATTCCTTGGTCGACAACACTGCGAGACACGAGATGTTGTCGTTCATGGACGACTTCTCGGGCTACAACTAGATCCTCATGACAAAAGAAGACCAGACCGAAACATCGTTCATAACATAACAAGGAACTTACTGCTACTATGTCATGCACTTTGGCCTAAATAATGCAGGGGCAACTTATTAACAAGCAATGACTAGCATCTTCCATGACTTAATGCAGACGATCATGGAAGACTACGTCGCCGACAACTTGGTCAAGTCAAAGGCCAGGTCTGATAACCTCACTAACCTGAGAACCATTTTTGAAAGACTCTGGAAGCATCAACTCAAAAGCAATCCACAAAAATGTGCATTTGGAGTTGAATCTGATAAATTACTAGTCTTTATAGTAAGCCAAAGGGGCATTGCGGTGGACCCGTCCAAAATAAGGGCCATCACCGAAATGCGCCCTCCCTGGAACATTAAAGAAATCTATGAGCTTTAAGGTTGCATAGAAGCCATAAAGCGTTTTATCTCACAATTGGTAGACAAATGCGCACCCTTCAATGGGCTCCTTAAGAAAGATACCCCATTCATATGGGACAATGAATGCTAAGAGGTGTTCGACTAAATCAAGGACTACTTCACTAAACCTCTTGTCCTTAGTCCTCTTAATCCAGACAAACCCCTGTTCCTATACATATCTATGAAAGACAAACCATGGGGGAAATATTTAGATAATATGATGACCATGGAAAAGAGCAAACCATGTATTACATCAATAAACCCAAGGTCGACTATGAGACGATATACATGGATGTGGAGAAGCATTGCTTAATGCTTGTGTGGGCTACGTAAAAATTAAGACACTATGTCTTAGCTCATCTAAAAAATATATCCACTCAACTACTTATTGGAAAGATCAGTCCTTAATAGATGTTTAGCGAAGTGGAGAATGCTATTGAGTGAGTTCGATATCGAGTATGTCACTCAAAAATTGGTCAAAGGACAAGCCTTTTAACCACTTAGTTTAACACGCACTGCCAGATAGCGCTCTCGTTAACATGGATCTCATTGATGACGACCTCTTTACTATAGAGGACTCAACTTAGGAGCTATACTTCGATGGTGCAAAGAACAAATATGGGTCAGTTGTGGGGGTTATACTATGCTCACCCGAGAAGATTTTAATGCCAACAGCTATCAAACTGAATTTTCCATGTATCGATAACATTGTTGAATACGAAGCCTTGATGGTCAGGCTCGAGAATGCCATGGAACTGAAGATCAAGCAAATACGAGTCATTGGTGACTCCTTGCTCATCATAAACCAATTTTAGGAGATTTGGAAGGGCTAAGAAGAAAAGTTCAAACCCTATCATGAAAAGGTGTAAAAGATGATAAAATATTTTAAGCATATCACCTTCCAGCATGTAACTAGGAAAAACAATCGGTTCGCCGACACCCTTGCGACCCTTACTTTGATGATCGATATCCTTTTAGAAGTCACCACGCTTCCATTTTACATCAGGCACAAACATGACCCTTCCCCACCAAGGATCGAAAAAGAAATAGAACAAGAAAATGAGAACGATGAGGAAGTGTCTTTTGTGGCCTCAGATGCCCTAGTCAAAGCAAAACCATGGTTCCACAATGTGTTGTCCCTATTGAAAGATGGGTCACACCCTGATGGAGCCACCAAAAAAGATAAGGAAGCCCTTCGAAGGTTTTCTATCGGTTTCCTAATAAGAGATGACCTTCTGTTCAAGAAATCCTTTGACGACATCATCTTGCGGTGCCTCGACCATCCAGAAATTGATCAAGCATTAATATAATTACACAATGAAGGAGGTCATTCTGGGGCAGTTGCCTTAGCCTAGAAAATTAGGCGTCAAGGTAATTATTGACCGTCCTGGTAAAAGATTGTTGGAAATTCGTTAAGAGGCGTCCAAAATGTCAGCTTTATGGATACCTCATCCATGCACAGTCAGTACCGCTTAACACTGCCCATATGGCCTTTTGCAATGTGGGGTCTTGATATCATTAGAATGATTTCACCAAAAGCCTCGAATGGCCACCGTTACATACTAATGGCTACAAAATACTTCACAAAATGGGTAGAGGCTGCATCATTTGTCAAAATTGAAGCCCAGCATGTTGCCCGTTTCATAAAGGACAACATTGTATTCAGATTTGGCATCCCGAGTCAATCATTACCGACAATGGAACCAACTTCAAAAATGAAAGGGCTACTAAGGTGTACAAAAAGTTTGGGATAGTGTTGAAATTCTCCACCCTCCTACCCTCAAGGAAACGGACAAACAGAGGCCACAAACAAAGGACTTATCAGAATTATAGAAAGAATAATAGAAGGTGGCAAAGATTGACACGAAAAGCCAAAAGACGTGCTGTGGGTCTACCGAACAACTGAGAAGACTCCTACTGGCATGACATTAGTATATGGTATGGAGGTTGTGTGTAATAATCCTAAACTTTCAAAAAAAAAAAAAAAGAGAAAAAAATAAACTTTTAATAAGCGATGGTCCTTAGGGACCATCACTACTTTCAAAAGCTTTTGGTTTAAGTTTTTGCTGCCTTGCCACGTCCTTTAGTGGACGTGGGCTTTAAATGTTCAGGTGTAATATAATTGTTACACCTCATGTATGAGGTGTAACTTAATAAGATAATATAATAAGGTATCTTAAGAATTTAAATAGGAGAGGCGATGACTCCCACCCTAGAAAATTTTTGAGATCTTTCTCTCTCTAGTCGAAACGCAGTGAGCTATCTCTCTCTAGCCAAATTTTTATCAGAAGCTCCTTCTCAAATATTTTAGGTAAGTGACTTCAGCAAGGATTAAGTGGACCTATCTGGGACGCCGATAAGGATTAAGTAGACCCATCAGGACACTCATGGGGTATATAGGTGACCTACTTAGGACGCCAGTAGGGTATTTTATAAAATCTTGTGAATTATGTACTGACGTTAAAATGTTTTACGCATTTCAATTATTCGAATTATACTTAATTATGCATTTTCGAAAGTGAAACTGTTGATGCATTTCTGTTAATAGATCTCTTTTTTGAAAATATTGATATCTTTCAACCATGATTATTTTTAGGATTATGATGATCACTTACTGAGTAGTCAAACTCATCAAATTATGGTAAACATTTTTTCAAGATAACTGTGGTTTCATTTTGACTAATAGCCAGGATCAACTCTCGAAGATATTTGTAGTTGTGCTTAAACTTTCTTTTGTTACTTTGTAAGAAATCGCAACTGTGAATTTGTCCTATCAAGAGATGTATATATGTTTTGACTGTCACATCTCAAGAATATCAGTTTTGTAAATTCTTGGGGCGTGGCAATTATGGTATCAGAGCAATAGGTTTAAGATTCTTAGGAAATTTAAAAAGAATGTACTTAAAATCACATTTATTGTGTGTACAGACTGGGACGACACATTTATTGTGTGTATAGACTGGGACGAAGTCAAGATCCAGAATAGCTGAAGCTAATATGGAAGGAATTCACAAAGCCTTGGAAAATATGGTTGCTCTAATACAACATCAGATAGAAAACAAGAATTCACCCAGGCAGTCAGTTACGAGAAATAGTGGGAGTAATATCGAACAATTTAAGAAATTAAACCCACATTCTTTTCAAGGTGCTGTAAACCCACTGGAAGCTGAGGGATGGATTACGTAATTTGAGAAAATATTCGAGGTAATGGAATGTCCTAATGATAGGAAGGTGGCCTTGGCAGTTTTTATGTTAGAAGGAGAAGCACAACATTGGTGGCGAATGGCAAAAGGAGTACTGGTCAAAGAAAATAAACCCTTGACTTGGGAGGTATTTCTAGAGGCATTTAATGAAAAGTATTTCCCAAATTTTATTCGAGACCAAAAAGAAAAGGGATTTCTGGAATTAATCCAAAGAAACCGGACAGTAGCACAGTACGAGGCCAAGTTTACCGAATTGGCCAGGTTTGCACCACATATGATTAACAATGAGGCAAGAAAGGTGAAAATTTTTGAAAGGGGTCTCAGACCAGCTATTAGAAGCATAATATCAGTCTTAAAATTGAGAACTTAAACTGAAATAGTGGATCGAACCCAAATTGTCGAATTTTTTTTTGAAGATTACCAAAAGATGAAAAATCAGAAAAGTCAGGTTAGACCCACACCATCTAATCGACAACAGCTTGAAAGGGCAAACAAGAAGCCAAGGCTCTTGCCACTTCAAAGCCCAATAGAACCATGTAAAAAATGTGGGAAAAATCATGGATCGAGCCATTGTTATTGGAATACTGGAGCCTGTTTTAAATGTGAAAAATTGAGGCACCAGATTAGAGAATGTCCTAGCTTACAGATGCAACAACTTCCAAAGCAGGAAGAGATAACTCTAAAGCCTCAGATAAAAGGAAGAGCATTTGCAATCACCCAACAAGACGCTTAAGCCTTAAAATCAGTGATCCAAGGTACTCTTATTATCTTCCAAAAAGTAGCTCATGTTTTGATTGATCCTGAATCTACTCATTCATTTGTGTCACCATACTTTGCATGCCACTTAAAGGTAGAACCAGAACAATTAGAATACATTCTAGAGGTAGTCACACCGATGGGAAATTCAAGTGACACTAATATAGTGTACAAATCCTGTGTAATAAAGATAGAAGAAAATGAACTGTTGGTTGATTTAATACTCCTAGAAATTTAAGATTTTGATGTAATCTTAGGCATGGATTGGCTTTCTGTATACCATGCAAGTATTGATTGTTGCAAGAAAATGGTTACCTTTAGTATTCTGAATCAACCAGTATTTTACTTCAATGGTATCAAAGAAGAGTCCCCATCATATTTAATCTCCTGTATTCGAGCTAATCTCCTCCTTCGAAAAGGGTGTCAAGGCTTTCTTGCCTATATCAAAGAAGATAAGAAGGAAGAGATAAATTTGGATACCACTCTGGTATATAGGTGACCTGCAGGGATTAAGTGGACCTATCTGAGACGCCGATAGGGATTAAGTAGACTCATTAGGACGCTGAAGGGGTATATAGGTGACCTACTTGGGACGCTAGTAGGGTATTTTGTGAAATCTTTTGAATTATGTACTGACATTAAAATGTTATACGCATTTCAATTATTCAAATTATACTTAATTATGCATTTTCGAAAGTGAAACTGTTGATGCATTTCTGTTAATAGATCTCCTTCTTAAAAATATTGATATCTTTCAACTATGATTATTTTTAGGATTATGATAATCACTTACTGAGTAGCCGAACTCATCAAATTATGGTAAACATTTTTTCAGGATAACTGTGGTTTCATTTTGACTGCTCGTCAGGATCAACTCTGAAAGATATTATAGTTGTGCTTAAACTTTCTTATGTTACTTAGTAAGAATTTGCCACTGTAAATTTGTCTTATCAAGAGATGTATATATGTTTTGACTGTCACATCTCAGGAATATCAGTACTGTAAATTCTTGGGGCGTGACATTGTGCTACCCATTGAGGTCAAGATATTGTTTATCCAAGTACTCATCATAAAGATTTAGATGAGGAACAAAGATCGAAGCAGGAGTCGCTGCCCTCAATACTCTAGATGAAAGACGACTTCGAGCAACACAAAATATCGTAGCTTACCATCGTAAAATTGAGAGGACATACCAAAGAAAGTTGTTCCTCTACAATTCAAAGAATGAGACATGGCACTCACAACGATCTTCCACACTCCTGCAAATCCACACCCATTAGACAAATTTAAACATAATTGGGAGGGGCCATTCATGGTAACCCGAGTGCATGCAAGCAATTCCTATAAAATAAAAAATCAGGAGGGGTATGAACTCAGCAGACCTTTAATGCAAATGTATCTCACAAAATACTACCCGTAAAGGGCTAAAAAAAAAAATGGACGGGGTGAAAACTTGAAAAGGCATCATGGTAAAAAAAAGAAGAATGAAAATAAAGGACGTGGTGAAAACCCGAAAATGACATCACGGGCAAAAAATATCCTCCATAAAGGAGGAGCTAGTCCAAAATCTCAAGTACGAAATAAGTGCTTGCAAGCCACAATAATGCTGCATAAGCAAACCTTGTGGATGACGACTCCTCCTAATCCCTACAGGTTCCCAACAGAGCCAACAATTGGGAAGATATGGGAAGACAACATGAATTGGAGACCCATGACTTCAACAAACCTCGGGAAGAATGTCAAGACCTCTCTAAGAAGGAAGCCCGGCAAGAACCCAAAGAACTCCTCATGGTTATGCGAAACATAGGATGGAAGCTCCAAAGGCCAAGGGAAATGTTAAGTCTCTTGGGCCCTCACGACCTCACAAGGAAATCCTTTTCATCATCTTTAAATAAATGAATAATAAATAATAAACAAAATGGCCACCAAAGGGGCCACAAGTGGCAAAAATTGTAAGGCCCGTCCATCTTTGAAGCTTTTCAAATTGACTATTAAAATCATCCATTTTCAAAAATTTTCCCTTCTTAGAAATGACTTCCTCCCTCACTACAAGAGGTTAAACCAGTAGTCGATCTAGTCTCGCTCTCGAAGCCAACTTCGTATGCCTGTTATGAAGCCTTGAAACTAGCCAGATACTCCATGGTTGTATGTGTATAACTGCCAACTACCACTTATCTGATATGGGTGTATAACTGCCAACTACCGTATGTGTGTATGATGGTCCGTTAACAAGAGTTTTGGTACAAAGGCCATATAACTAAGGGGGCTGAGTTTATCAAATTCAGCCTGAAAAGTGTGCGCAAATAAAATGTCTCTCTCTACCTCGATGAATCAATTGCGCAAGTAAAGATTAACAAATAAAACACCATAACTGGGGCAGTGGAGATAAAAAGAAAACAAAAAAAAAAACCCCCAAAACAGGGGCAAAGGCTACAACCAATGGTTTAAAAAACGGATCGGTGATCAGGATCGGGCTTCCAAAAAATCGATCCGGATCGGCGAATCGACGATCCGGATCGGGAATCGGGTGAATCGGTCAGAATAAAGCTTAAAAAAAATTCGAAAAAATTATTAAAATTCGTTATAAATATTGTTTTTTAGGAATTCAATAAAAAATGAGGGTACTCCATTAAGAATTTTCATGTTTTTGAATGAATATGCGAATATTGATATGTTCTTTCCCTGCATGAACCGCCATTAAGCATTTAATTTACAGTATTTCGTGCTCATCCCTACACTGTTGCTGTTGGGACTCGATATGTGAATAATATGGCTGGGATAGGGTGGCCTCAGAATCATCATCTCTCTCATTTTCTCTTTGAATAATATGGATTAAAAAAAAAAAAAACAAATTTTCAAAAAAATCGATCATGGATTAAAAAAAAAATCACAAATTTTCAAAAAATTCTATCATGGATTACAAAAAAAAATTCGATCATGGATTAAAAAAAAAAAATCACAAATTTTCAAAAAATTCAATCATGGATTACATAAAATTCGATCATGGATTACATAAAATTCGATCATGGATTACATAAAATTCGATCATGGATTACATAAAATTCGATCATGGATTACAAAAAAAAACAAACAAAAAAAAACAAAAAATGCAATCGTGGATTACAAAAAAAGAAAAAAATAGTTCGATCATGGATTACAAAAAATTCAATCATGGATTACAAAAAACTCTATCATGGGTTACAAAAAAAGCAAAAAACAAACAATTCAATCATGGATTACAAAAAAAAAAACAAACATTTCGATCATGGATTACAAAAAAAAAACAAACATTTCGATCATGTATTACAAAACATTCGATCATGGATTACAAAAAATTCTATCATGGGTTACAAAAAAAAAAAAAAAAAACAAAAAAAGCGATCATGGATTACAAGAAAAGAAAACAAACATTTCAATCATGGATTACAAAAAATTCTATTATGGGTTACAAAAAACCAAAAAATTCGATCATGGATTACAAAAAAACAAAAACAATTCGATCATGGATTACAAAAAAATCGATCAAGTATTACAAAAAAATCTATCATGGATTACAAAAAAAAAAAAAAAAAAAAAAAAAAAAATCCGTACGGACTCGCCGATTCACTGTTCGGACTCGCCGATTCCGTACAGTGAATCGGCGAGTCACTGTATGGAATCGTCCGATTCTCTTTAGAATAGGACGATTTCTGATTTTTCAACCGATTCGGTTCCTTTTCGCGAATTCCGAGTCAAACCGGGCGAGTCCGGTTCGACTCGGCGTTTTTTAAAACGCTGGCTACAACAAAAATAAATAAATAAATAAATAAATAAATAATTTTGGGCCTAGGAGAACACGTGATGTGTCCTCCCCTAAAAAAAAAAAATTGTTTTTTTGGTGACACAACCCATGTCACCTGAGCGACACATCTCGTGACGCTTGGGCGACACATCCCGTGTCGCATGGGCAACCATCCTGTGTCGCCTGAGCGACACATCCCGTGTCGCCCAATTCAGAAGGACATGTCATGTGTCCTCCACTTCAATTTTTTTTTTTTTTGGGCGACATAGCCTGTGTTGCCCAACCCATGAGGACACGTGATGTGTCCTCCCCTTCAAAAAACATTTTTTTTTTTTTTGAGGATATTACCTGAGTTGCCCGGGTGACACAGCCTGTGTCGCCTAGCCAAGGTCCCTTCAAATTTTTTTTTTTTTTTTGGGCGACACTACTTGTGTCGTCCATCCCCCTTAAAAAAAACCTTTGCTTTGGGCAACACTACCCGTGTCGCTCGGGCGACAGAGCCTGTGTCGTCCAGCCCAAGAGGACATGTGATGCGTCCTCCCCTTAAATAAAATAAAAAATAAAAAAAATATTTTTTGGGCGACGTTGCTCGTGCAACCAAGGCGACACTACTAGTGTCTCTTAAAACATTTTGGACAAAAATGCCCCTGCTCTAATTCTAGAGCCTTTCGAGGACAAAAGTTGGTTTTGTTATGCATTTTCTTAAAGAAAAGAAGACTGTTTTTAGACATTTAATTAATTTTCAAAAATTTTCAGGTACTCCCTTGTAGCACGAACTTAAACTGCTGACCAAAATCACAATTCAAAAAACGTGAAACTTGTGCGACGTAAAAGAGCAAAGATAGGAAAACATCCAATCCTGTATGATGTTAAAGGTCAGGTGTATTAAAAAATGTCTAGCCCCTTATGACATAAAAGGTCGGGTGTATCCATCTAGCCCCGTATGACGTAAAAAGTCAGGTGTATCTGTCCATCGCTGCATGACGTTAAACTGCTTAGAGGGCTTTATGGTTGCAGGAGCTAAAACTATCAACTAAAAATTTGTTTTTCAAAATATCTTTCTCTTTTCGAAATGATTCACTATATGTCTTGTGTTTTCAAAAACTTTAATTTTTTTGTTAAAATCGTGACCTGTCCAAAGTTTCGGGTTCCATTTCAAAATTCCCCTCTTGTTTTCAAAATTTTTAAAAAGACTTTTAAAAATGAAGGAGCTTGGACACCCGTCTTTGATGATTACGTTGCCGCCTCATCTCTCTCTTCAAAATTGACCAGGCAAACCTTTTCCTAAAACAAGAAAAACCTATAGAAGACTTTAGGAAACTCTAAATGAATAAAATAAAATGTCAAGTTTAAGAATTTAAAATTGTGAAAACTTGTGAAGTTAAGTGGCATTGTCAGAAAAAATCCAACTCGAGTTTCAAGCTTGTGTAACTCATTGACATCTCATGCTGAAAACCCTAGGACGAAAATGCCCTAAGTGGGTGAGCGGGGAGCGCAATGTCTTGGAGGGATAGTTGGTGTGCTATCTGACCACAAAACATCAGGATGAGATTTAAAATGTCTATATTATCTTTTCCACTCACCTGCCCCTTGAAGGATAGGGACCCCTAAAGAGTGTCTACTTCTTTACCACTCACCTATCACTCGAAGGACAGGGAGTGACAAAGAGGGGTAATTGTAGACACCCCATTTTTAAAACTGTCAAATTCTATGATATTCTTGAACTTTTAGGACCATACTATCCTAGTAACCCCCAGACCATAGACCACCATAGTCTATACTGCCTGCCCCATGATCCAAAATCTTGTAGAATACCCTATTTTAGTAAAAAATCATTAAAAATAGATGTCTTCTTGCCCTGTGATTCAGAATCCTGCAAAATACCATTGGTGTGACCCGGTCCAAACTGACCCAAACTGGTTGATTTTTAGTAGGCAGCACAATCCTGACAGCCCCAAAATGAGCCTAGACATGAATCTACCGATTTTGAATAGTTTTGGTCTGGGCGACAACACCAGTGTCACCCAACCTAGACTAACCCAAATCGGCTGATTTTTGGCATGCAGCATCCCAACAACCCCAAAATCACCCAAGATTGGAATCTGCCATTTGAGTAGATTTGGTCAGGGCGACAACAGTCCACTAGTGTCGCCCAGCTTCGACTGCCCCAAATTAGCAGTTTCCACATGCCATCCCCTCTCGAATCATTGTTGGCCAAGTTCAATGAACCTGGACCATTTTGGTTTGGGCGACACTGGTAGTGTAGCGTCGCCCAATCCTTGGACCACCAAAACAGCAATCTAGGTCGGGAAATCTTCTGGTTATGGTTTGTTACCAATTCTAGATGACTTTCAACTTATAAAATGTTATTTTGGGATCATTTTAGGTTAGACTCTTTAAACCTTATTCGCTTGTGTGCCCAAAGAAAACTTTGAGATTGTGAGACCTGAGAAAAACCTAGACCTAGGAAAACCTTAGATTTAGGCCACCAGCAGCCCTTAGATTAATAAATCCTTCCAACCAAGTAAAAGCCGGGTCAAAACTGAAAAGAGACAAAGATGATGCACTGTATAAACTTAGCTGGTCTTGATACGGGCGAGGCCTCGAATCCTCAGGAGTCCCATGCTAACTAGGTCGGTCTAGAATTTTTTTACTCTTTCTATATTTCTTTTTTGTATTTTGAATTAAATCCTTTTTAGTGCATTTTATGTTGTATTTCGTATTTCGGATCAATGCTGGCTTTGCCACTGATCTGAGAGCAGATCTGCTCACTTCTGAGAAGATTTGGCCTCAGATCAGAATTTGATTGTTCCACTCTCGATCACTCTTTTAAAAAAATTAGTTTGTGGTTCGTATCTGGACGAATCTCATCATGAGATCTTCCCGATATACATCATAAACAATTCAGAGCATTTTTGTTGAAGTTGCAATAACAAAATTGAGATGAGAAGATAAATAGATCAACTCAACATATGCATAGTTGGGAAATGCTGCCTACATCCACAGAGGGTAAACCAATATTACAGTCATCGGGATTACTCTGGTTTATCAGAGATATATAAAGTTACAATTCTTGTCTTTTAGGAAACAAATTTCATTACAACTGTAATCCCACAAAATATGAAACTCAATATAGGAAACTATTGAAAATTCAATATCTTGTAATCCACAAGATATGAAGCTTTCCACCAGATAGGAAGTTTAACCTTGTGAACTTGTGATTTCACAGAGGGTAAACAATTTTAGAAGCACATAAGCTGTGAACCTTGTGATTTCACATTAAATTAGTTCCGAAAGTGATAGAGAGCCACTAGTTATAATTCAACAACCTAGTAAAAAATACACAAATTTTACATTGAATAAAGAGGTTGTAAAATTCATAAATGGGAAAAAGATGTGAGAATTTGATATCTTTCTCTATTGATATTATTGGGCTATATATTACAATATACAACTGGTATAAAAATATACAGCAATATCCTTTGATTGTGGGGATGATGAATAATAAATCTCTACAAACTAGAATGTTATAAATATAGGCAAGTAAATCTCTACTAACTAGGAAAGTAGATATGGCCAACACAATATCTATACAAACTAGGAAAGTCCATCAATCTCTACAAACTAGTAAAGTCCAAGTAAATATCAACAACTAGGAACAATCCTCAATACTCCCCCTCAAGCTGGATTATGGAGGAACGAGACACACAGCTTGTGCAGTAAAGAATGAAATTGATCCTGTCCAAGAGACTTGTTGAAAATATCTGCAAGTTGATTTTTGGTGGAGAGTTAAGTTGATTTCAGAAGCTTTGAGTTTTCTCTCGAACAAGGTGATAGTCCAACTCGTTATGTTTTGTCCTTTCATGAAAGTCAGGATTTGCTGCAATGTGTAGTGCTGCATCGTTGTCACAATAGATGAGCATGGGTTGCAAGTGTCGTATGCCCAAGTCAAGAAGAAGATACTTGAGCCAAGTGAGCTCACAAGCAGTGGTAGCCATGGAGCGATATTCTGCTTTTGCAGAAGAACGAGAAATGGTCTTTTGCTTCTTAGTGCCCCATGATATAGCGCTGTTGCCAAGAAAAATTATATATCCAGTGGTGGAATGTCAGCTCATCGGACAACTCGCCTAGTCGGAATCACAAAACACAGATAGTTGCAGGTTGTTGGTGGAGGAAAGTAAAATTCCTTGTGTGAGTCTGTGTTTTAAATAACGTAGATACGATGAGCTGCTCCAAGATGAGGTATCCATGGTTTGTGCATGAACTGGCTCAAGATGTGCACAACATAAGTAATTGTGTGATAGTAAGGTATATAAGTCGTTCCACCAGACGACAATATTGTCTTAGATCTATTAAGAGTTGACCTATATCATTATTAAGTGTGTGATGTTGCTCTATAGGGAAGGATACTGGCTTGCAACCAAGGAAACCAGCGTCAGACAAAATGTCCAAGGCGTATTTCCTATGAGTGAGAAGGATCCCTCTAGTAGATCATGCAACCTCGATGCCAAGAAAGTATTTTAGCAATCGTATATCTTTGAGATGAAATTGAGACTGCAAAAAAAATTTCAATGAGGAAATAGCTTTGGTATCATTGCTAGTGATAATCACGTCATCAACATAAACTAAAACAATTGTAACAGAGTGACCGACATTGGATGTGAACAGAGAATAGTTCGTAATGGATTGTTTGAATCCGGCATCATGGAGTGCTTAGGAAAATTTGTCACACCAATTCGAGAGGCCTGTTTAAGGCCATATAGAGACTTCTGCAATCGGCAAACTAGATGCTCCCACTTATGAGGATGACCAAGTGGAAGTTCCATGTATACTTCCTCATGCAAATCCCCATGCAAAAATGCATTATTGACATCTAATTGATGTAATTTCCAGCCCTTTGTAGCAGCTATGGCTAAAAGACATCTCACAATAACTAACTTTGCTACGGCAGCGAATGTCTCATGATAGTCCAACCCTTCCATTTTGGTACAGCCCTTCGCAACAAGACATGCTTTGTAGCGATCGATAGTGTTGTCTGCCTTGTACTTAATCTTGTACACCCATTTACAACCAATGGGGTGTTTCCCCAGTGGCAAGAATTAAACATTCCAAGTATTGTTGAGATCAAGAGCCTTAAGCTCAGCTTCCATGGTATCATGCTAGTGGGAGTGTTTGACAGCTTGTGCATAAGTTTGTGCTTCATTATTAGAACAAAGGTTTGTCAAAAAAATACGGTGAGATGAAGAAAAGTTGGAATCTGAAATAAAATGGGAAATGGAATAGGGTTTACCAGAAGAAACATTGTCTGATGGAGGTTGTCTGAGTGAAGCCGTATTGGTGACAGACGAGTGTGTGCGAGGTTGGGAATACAAGTAATCATTAAGACGAGTGGGACACTGACTGACACATTCCGAACAACGCACTGGGGTAAGAAGATATTTTCTCTCTCTAAAACTCAAAATTTGAAATAGTTTCTCACTATAAAAACTTGGGAAAATTACAAACACCTCCCCCCCCACCCCCCCACCCCCACCCCATGACAAGTATCGCCGGAGTGCCCTATTCAACTGTCGGAGTGCCTCGTCTCTAGAACAAGGACTTCCGGAGCACGTTTTGCAAATGTCGACTGCTGTCGTCTCAAGAACATACATTGCTGGAGCACATGTCTCTCGAGTGCCGGAGCGATGTCTCTCGAGTGTCGGAGTGCCTTATACAACTGCCGGAGCGCTGTAGCTCCAAAGCATGTATTGCCGGAGCGCCATTTGAGACTGCCGGAGCGCTGTGTCTTCAGTGTCGGAGCGCCCTATGCAACTTCCGGAGCGCTGTGGCTCTAAGCATGTATGGCCGAAGCGCCCTTTGAGACTGCCGGAGCTCATTTCCATGAAAAAAAAGGGGCATTTTGTATAAGGAAGGGCATTTCCGTAAAAAAAATGAACTTTTTTTGTTGGAGGGGTATTTACATAGAAAGTATACTTTTGAGAAAAAAGTGAGATAAAAGGTTTGAGATAAAAGGTCTGGATGGAGGTAAGTTGCATAGATAGTGTATTTGGAGGGGTTTTTAGTAATTTTCCCTAAAAACTTTGACATAATTTCTCTCTAAATATTTTTGATAGTTTTCCTTTGTAAAATTAGAAATAGTCTTTTTCTCTAAAATTTTAAGATGCTTTCCCTCTCTAAAATGTAAAATTTGAGATACTTTGTCTCTGTATTTCGTGGGGGTGTTTTGTGGAGTTAATTGTATTTTATAAAGTGGACATCTCCGCAACGGGGAAATTTGGCTGGAAATCAATTTCGGAGGGTAAAGACAATAATACAGATTTCTTTATTTATAGCTTGAAATGAGGAAAAAAATTACTAGCGGAAATACTTTTCAGTCCCAAACTTTGATCCAAATGCCAGAAAAGTGCCATCTCTACTGGAAAGACATTTATGAAAATGTATTTCCAAGTATCCAAACGACACCTAAGTGGTTATTTGTGATTAAAGCTACTCGTAGATTTGAACTTTTTTTGTATATTAATAATAATCGATAGTATATTTTTAACTAATATTAATTGATAATATTTCTTAATTATAAATTTCATTTTATAGTTGTTAATATTTAGATTTATTAATTAAAATTATAAAAAAGTGAGTTTTTAAAATTATGCCTATAGAACAAAATTATTCCTAATTATGATTTAATTTTTCAAGAATTAAATTTTTCTATAAATTTCAAGTCTTTAAATTAAAATATTGATAAATAAAATAAATATAAAATTTATCTAAATTGAATTTTTACTATAAAATTTCATTGAAATATGTTGCTTTTTAAGAAATTATGACATTAATAATATATGGGTGCAGTTGGCAGCTTGACATTGTGATTAGGGCAATCTTAGCCTTCCATTCCGGATGGACGGTTGGATAAGGAGAAGTATATAAATTTTATGTTGTAAGAGAATATAGAGATTATAGTGACAATTGTATCTCCCAAAGTTGCATCCAAACTAGATTATAGAAAGTTTGTCTTATAAAGATCATAGTAACAATTGTATATGTGAAGAGTCTTAAGTTTATCTGAAGAGACTCAGTGTCCATTAATCATATGAATGTACATATTTGTCTTTTATAGACAAATTATAAATGACAATACTAAAAACTAAATCATAGATACCTAAACCATACCTAAACTTCTAATAAAGTACAAATACTTTATCAACCCTTCCCATAAATACTAATTGCAATATATATTTTTTAGGGAAAATTACATACATATCCGTTATATTTTTCTTATAACAGATGTACCAAATAGTTTTCATTATTACATGTATGTCCGTTTTTTACTTTTTATAAAACAATTTTTTTAAAAAGACAACTTTACCTTTTTTTGATGTTGAACATCTGAAAATTACATACATACCCATTTTCAGATGTTGAACATCTGAAAATTACATACATACCTCCTTCTGTTTTTATTTATTTACTTTTTGGATGTTGAACATTCGAAAATAGGCCGAAAGTTTATATTCCCATTTTCGGGTATTGAACATCCGAAAATATGACATTTTTGGATGTTTAACATCCGAAAATGATTTCGTATGTTGGACATCCCATCTGAAAATATCACATTTTCGGATGTTCAACATCCGAAAATACGACTTTCTTGAAGGTCTCTATAATTTCGCTATCATTTTCGAATGATGAACATCTAAAAATTACATTTTCGGATGTCTAACATCCGAAAATGTGACTGCAAACTGTGACTGCGAAATGTGAACGTTTAACTTTCAAGATATTTTCGGATGTTGAACATCTGAAAAACCCTTCAATTTGGGTGTTCAACACCCCAAAATGGGAATGTGAATATTACACTTTCGGCCTATTTTCAGATGTTCAACATCCGAAGAAAGATAAAGATATTTTTTTAAAAAATTAAGTTGTAAATAGTAAAAAATAGATATGCATACAATAACAGAAACTATTTAGTACATCCGTAATAACCTACAGTATTCTCTACTTTTTATATTACCCCGATACATAATATACACTTCCCATGGACAGTATCTCCCAAAGCTCCATCCAAACCTAATGGCGTTCTCTTTACCCTTGCGTTATAACCTAGCTCCGATCTTTCTTGATCAACATGCGGTAACAAACCCACAAGTGTTTTACATATAGAAGAAGATAATAAGGCTGCGAGTTTTGAAACCGTATATAATTTTTTTCTTTTTCCTTTTTTATAGCGTTGTTTTTTATGTCCAAGTCTACTTTCCCGTGTTCAATTTGAGCTCGACGTGGATGATAAAGACAAAATCCCGAGTTTGGTTTTGACGCAACACGTTGAACTTGAGAGATGCGTACCATGCATCATCGATGCATACATCAACCGTGAGCATGTTTTCCTTAGGAAGACTGTTTCTTTCTATTTTCGTGGGATTTGATCAATCTCCAGCTTAATTTTTTCAATTTTTTTTCTTATCTTTTAGTTATTATCTCTCTCTCTCTACATTCATTGCCATCTGTTTATATTCAACTCTTCTCCCTCACTTCCACATTCTCTCTCTAAAACAGCATTCTCTTCACGCCACTCCCTCTCTGCAACTCTTCTCCCACCATGATTTTCCATGAACTAATTTCAGAGGAGAGCCTCCCCCATTAGAGTGAAGCAATTTTGATCCTCACCACGTCATAGAAATTGCATCGGCTGTAATGCAATTGAGCAAGAAACATTTTTCTTACTCTGGTTTTGTGCAGAAGGAGTCGAGAAGAGATAGAAATGTGGCCTGTTATTGCTCAGATCGTTATACGTGTGTTTTACGCTGGTATGTACCTTACAAACAAGGTCGCCCTCACTCGAGGAATGAATAGCTTCATTTATGTTACTTACAGAGCTGCCCTGGCCACCTTGGCCCTTGCCCCATTTACTTACTTCGCTGAGAGGTAGGCACCTCCATCTCTCTCTGCAATGCTCTGTTCTATACGTCTGTCGCGATTATTTTTTTATTTTTTTGGGTAGTTCAGTAGTAGGAAGTGAACTTAAGATGTATCATTGCTTGTCGGCATCTGCTAATCACTTAAGCCCAAACGCAATTTCTATTAGAATGATTTATATATGGACCCCAAATTTTTTTTATAAAATATGAAATGCTCCATTTTACAGATGAAAATCACAAAGATCCCCATACTTTTTTATTTTTTTTAAAAAAGTACCCCTTGTTTTTCTTAAACTGAATTTAAATTTTTTTGTTTTTTAGTTAGTAGGGAAACTAAAATTAAAATTAAAACTAAAACTAACGAAAAAACTAAAAAAAAAAATTAACCACTCGAGATCAAGTCCAATTTCTATTATTTTATGTTTGCTTACACATATTTCTATCTCTTTATTTGTTGCCAATTTCTGGGTTTTTTGCAGGAAGATTAGACCTCCATCAGGATTGAAACAAACTTGGCATATGTTTTTGCTGGGGCTATTAGGGTAATTGGATTTGAGTTTTCATGGTTTATTTTTGCGCTCTACTAACCATCCTCGAAATTGCAGGATCACAGTGACACAAAACTGCTACATTTTAGGGCTTTATTACACGTCTTCTACATTTTCTGCAACAGTCTCCAATCTCATCCCCGTGGCGGTCTTTATCGTTTCTATCATCTTGAGGTAAAAGCTCACACCTTTCTGCTTGTTTGTTTTACAGTTTTACTATAAGGTTGCAATCTTAAATAATCCAATTAAAGCGCACATCCAAATTTTATCATGTAATTTTGATAAAATTACCTTTTAGGAATATCTCAAAATCTATTTTCATATATAATTATAAAATTTTAAACTCCAAAAATGATTAAAATCAAGTAGATCTATAAACATATGAAAATCTTAAAAATGAACGGTCTAGATAATATATTGTAAGATGTACTATTTTCGGGACTCAAAATCATTTGTTTTTTTTTTTTTTTTCATATTCATAGATCTCGATGTCGAGATAATCAATTAAAGGATTTTTCAACATTAAAGCAATTTTTTTCGATGGATTTTTGAGGTGCATCTATAATTCTACATTTTAAATTTGCAACCTTATATAAACTTTTTCCTTTATATATGCCATGCAATGACTACAGCATTACCACATTGCCCTCTCCACCTTGAAAATGAAAAGGTTACGTACGGACTGGATATTTTTTCGTTATAATGAAATTACTCGAAAATAAGCTATTATTACTTAAAGTACATCCCAAAATCTTTTAAGGGGATACTTATAGAGTGACAGACTCCTGCTCCCAAGTCGGGGCAAAATAATTAACTTTCTCCCCTTGTGGTGCAATATTTTGGAACGGTATAAACTACTGTTCAAAAAATTGAAGCAACCTCGGGAGCCGAACAAGGGCCAAAACCCGAATTTTTTAAATGATCCTCGATAACTCAAAGCGGCAAACCGGAACCGTCGGCATTGAACAGGCCGATATTGCATCACTCAAGTGGAGATGACACCTATATACCAAATGACCAAAACAGGCAAGATAATCTTTTTTAATGATATAAATTGGCTTCTATGAGTGTTTTTTTTTTGGAAAATTTACGTAGATTTTTTTTACTATCATAATGGAATGATCCGAAAATTGATAGTTATTATCTGGAAGAACGGATCCTTTAATGTTTTAAATTTTTTGTCAAGTTTGCAATGTTATAACGGAATGCTCCAAAACCTAGAAGGACATATCCCTAATTTTTTTAAATTTTTTGTCAAGTTTGTGATGTTATAACGAAATGACTAAAAAATAAGTCGTTATTACCTGGGAAGACAATCTCCAAATTTTTCATTTTTTTCCAAGTTTGCGATGTTTGAAACATCAGACTGTTTTATTTTTATCCACTTGCTCTCTTCTGACTCGCATGCTCGCGGTGTATGTCAAAAAACTGAAAGTCGTCTCGCATGCTCACGGTGTATCTCAGAAAATTGGAAGTTTTATTGAAAAGGGCTTTTAATTTTCTCTCTTGGAATGGAACGAGGATCATTGCTCTTTCCTTCCGCCCACTCCCGAAAACAGAAAAAAGAAAAAAAAAACAATAAAAAGAAATTGTCAATCACCTCTCAGAGGAGGTGGGTTGCTAGGATTTGGGGTTTTAATGTTTTCTAGAGAGTAGGGGCGTAGAAAGAGAAACTAGGATTTGGCGTTCTCTGAGAACAGAAGCCAAACCAATTCCTTACAACCCACCTACTATGAAAGGTTATTGACAATTTCTTTTTGTTGTTTCTTTATTTTTTATTTTTTTGGTAAAGGAAAGAGTAGTGATCCTCGGCCCATTCCAAGTAAGAAAATTAAAGCCCCTTTCAATAAAACTTCCAATTTTCTGACATGCCCCGCGAGCATGCGAGAGAGAAGAGAGAGAAAGAAGAGAGCAAAGTTTTAGAGAGCATAAATACAGTAGTCGGATGTTTCAAACATCACAAACTTGGGAAAAAATAAAAAATTTGAGAATCCGTATTTCCAGGTAATAACGACTTATTTTTGGGTCATTCCGTTATAACGTTATAACATTGCAAACTTGGAAAAAAAAATTAAAAAATTACAAAATTTAGGGATTTGTCCTTCAGGTAATAATGATCTATTTCAAGTCAGTCCATCATGACAGTAAAAAAATCCTATTTTCCAAAAAAAAAAAACACTCAATACTACCCAATTTATACCATAAAGAAGGATTGGATTATCTGGCCTGTTTTGGTCATTTGATATATAGGTGTTATCTCTGCTTGAGTGATGCAATATCAGCCGGTTTTGGCCGGCTTGAGTTATCCAGGATATTTTAAAAAATTATGGTTTTGGCCCTAGGTCGGATCCCTTACGATTTTTTGAAAATTGGTTTATACCATTCCAAAAGATATCACAATAAGGGGTGAAAAGTAATTATTTTGCCCCCACTTTTGGTGTCAGTTGAATACAGAAATAATTCAAAAATTAAAAGGGGCATTTTGGTCGCATTGGAATAACGGTTTTGTGGCGTTTTGGGAACTTAGCAGAATGTTCTAGATTTGTGAGAAAACAAAACAGTCATAGGAAATAAAACTAGTGATCATCCATTAATGCATTTACTAGAAATTATTGATAAATCTTTTATAGAGGTCTCTTAATCTGGTGTATATATATATATATATATATATATATATATATATATATATATATAAATAAAAGAGAATTAGATAAAAAGAGAAAAGACAGGTTTATGTAGAGTCAAGAGGTAAATCAAGGAGTTCTCTTATGAAGTTTGGCTGTAGCATCTCCCTTCTAATGTTTATCTGGTTTTAATGTTTATCAAATTATGGTATTGCTCTCTTAACAAACTTTTCCCTTATTGAAACAACATATACCTTTCTTTTCTTAAGAAGGGTATTTTTGCTTGTGAGAGAGGACCAAGCTCCTCTCCCACATAATATTGAAGAAGCAAGCGGCTTCTAAAATAGCATCGAACTTACTCGCTCGTGGAAACCACCCTTTAACCATTTTAGGGCTTCCAAACACTTGCAGTAAACATGACAATTCGATTCAGTGGATATTGGGCTTTTCCACTTGTAAAAATTTCTACCAATTAAACACACCTTAAATAAAAAGACTTATCTCAAAAGAATAACTCCTTTTAATGTGGGGTACCACCACCTCCTCCCATACCTCCTCCTACTTTGAAGTGATTCTAAATTATGATATTTGAGCAAATTAGCTTTCATTTTTATTATTTTGGGTGAGTCAGTGAGGAGAGGACCGCTACCCTTGTAAGAATTGAACACTGAACGTAGCATTGCAAATCATCTAACCAATTAAGCCCTGGCTCTTTTCCGAATCAGCTTTCATTTTTGCATATTACATTAATTGTCTCTCTCTATTTCTCACTCTCAGGATGGAGAAGGTGGATTTGAGGAAAATCACTGGGCAGGGAAAGATTGTGGGTACTCTTGTATGTTTAGCAGGCGCCATGATCCTTACATTATACAAAGGCCCTGAGCTTGATATCTTCAAACACTTGAAATCACCAGATTCCATTACGAAACTCTTATCCACGTCTCAAACTTCGACTCATATAAAGAAAAATTGGATTTTGGGCCCAGTTTTTAGTTTACTAGCTGTAGCAACTTGGTCCGGATGGATAATCTTTCAGGTTCTCCTTCTTTCTCTTTGTTGAATTGAAGCTCACCTTTATTTTCTCTCTCCAAGTGATTTTATCTGTTAATTTCTTTCTCTTTCCCTCTCTCTCGTGATGGTTTACAGGCGTCAGCTTTCAAGGATTATCCAGCACAAATGTCTCTTTCTGCATATATGTGTTTCATGGGTACAATTCAGTCTGGTATAGTGGCATTGTTTTTTGGTAAACTGGAAGCTTGGAGGATTAACTGGGACTTTGAGCTCTTCACTTATGTCTATAGTGTAATAATCAACTCTTTAATCTTTCTTAGAACATACGATTAGGATTAATGCGGTTTTGATAATTTTGCAATTTTTTATAGAAATATCAAGATTGCAGGCAAAGTTTAAGTTAAGTGAGTCTTATTCTCACGTGCCTAGAGCCAAGCGTCTCTAAGGCTTTATAGAAATATCAAGATTGTTAATAGCTTGTATGAGTGGTTATCCTGGTCCATCAAAATACACCCCTTCAGAAATAAGTTCTTCCCTCTTTTGTTTCATCTTTCCCTCTGTTAACTGATACGTTGTGACTATTTCCCATGGTAAACCGAAACATTTATAACATGAGATTTATCAAATGAATTTTAATGGGACTTGGACCAAATTAAAGCTTGCCTCAAGTCAGACCCCTTGCATCAGCAAGAGATTATCTCCTACACTACAAAGGTTTTCTTAAGTATGCAGCTCGAAGAATCTACAAAGTGCTTCAATGGGCTTGGCTGTATCCTAGGGGTATTCTTGTAACAACGGATCTTTCAAGTCGGGAGCATTAAATGTCTTGAAGATCATGAGTTAAATATCCATCTTGAAGATCATGAGCGAGTCTCTTACCTCTGAGTCCAATGATTGAAATGAAAGATTCATTTCAATCTCAACAAAGTTCTTTTAGTCTTTTTAGAACTCAATATAATACAATATAATACATTTTTCAAGAGTCTAAATTCCATTTAAGACATTGCCCAACTGTATTAACCTTGGTAAGATAGTTTTATACCCTGGTAGTATGGTTTAGCCCTTGCTTAATTTTTTGCATCGGGTATGCTTATTTATGATATTAATGTAGTATTAACCTTGATTATGTCGTTCTGACCATGGTCAAACTGTACCAATCCCAAAAGGAATTTTTTAGGTTTTCGAGGACCCAAAGCCTAATAAGTTTAAGGTATGTTAGGTAAAAACAAGATGTCATCAAATTTGTTGTGCCTCATGAACCAAAATTGATTTGATTGGATCGTTTCAAGGGTGCAAACTTCAATAGGCGGTAGTTGAATATCCTCTTTTTATGTAAGACTATATGGGTGACTTATGTGAGTGTTATTACTGAGGTGATGCCTATGCAGAGTGATGGTGATGCCCATGCATAGTGATACTATGGGGGACACAAGTGCCAATACCAGCAAACCCGGATCAAATAGGTTCAAGCACAACCTTACCGTCGATATTTTTCAACAACGGGAGAAAGATTATTGTGTTTGTGATCCTCTATTTGTGTATGCTCATTATGCTCATTGCTAAAGACCAATTAGAAGCATCTTATTTGTGTATGCTCATTGCTAAAGACCAATTAGAAGCATCTTATTTGTGTATGCTCATTGCTAAAGACCAATTAGAAGCATTGGAGACAAAGTACAAGTTGGAAAATTCCAATTCCAATTGGCAAACGACGCCCTCCTTGAAAGGACACATAAATGTCCTTTACAGTAAATTAGAAGATATGACATCGGAAGAGCTAATGACCTATATCCACATTGAAGAAGAGACTTCACTCTGAGACATGAAGGGGAGAGGTCATTTGATATTTGATTGGGCACTTTTAGTTGAGAATCCTAAGAAGACACCAATGAATTAAGGAATTGAGAACAAGATACACGATAAGAAAGTGGCGAGGAGGCTTGAAATGATAGACAAAGATCCAAGCAAAAAGAAAAGCAAGCAGGTTGTCTGCTATTTAGGCCTGTTCTTGTGCAGATATTTTATAGACGTCAAAAGAAGCAATTAAGGAAGCCAATTTGATCACAAAGACTTGTCTCTTGTCATTGCCTACAAGGTTCGAAATTGTAAATAGTGCGAGAAATTGGTGGCTAGATTCTGGAGCTACTAAACGTGTCTTTAATAATAGGAACATGTTTTAAGATTTGTGAAGTGGTGGTGGAGGGATCTATCCTGTACATTGGCCACTCTTCATGGGCCGATACGTAAGAGAATAGCCAAACTAAAGTTCACATTGAGAAAGGTCCCCATCCTTCTCATCAAAGTAGCTTGCAGCTTGTCTGTAGGTCAAATAAGTTTATCTCATCAAAGAATGGTGTATTTTTTTTGTACACGCTGCACGTATAATATGTTTATGCCTAATTTAATGAATTTAATGGGTACATCTTCTTCTATTTACATGATTGATTTCTTTACTTTAGAACATCATAAATTAAGTCATGTGAATTCTCATGCTTTAGAGAAAATAACTACATTTGATTTGACTCCTAATGGATAGGACAAGAAATGCTCTATGTGATGTGTGTGTGTGGTCCTAAAGAAACCCTTTTACCTAAATGAAAAGAAGTTTCAACCTATTAGAACTGATTCATAATGATGATTATGGTATTAGAGATGCATACATTGTCGTGGTGTGAAATACTTTGTCACCTTCATTAATGAGTTTTCTGGATGTACTTTTTTTTTACTTGATGAGAAACAAATATGAAAGTATTTGAAAACTTCAAGATTGAAAAAATTAAATTGAAAATAAGTTGAAATTGCAAACTAAGATTCTAAAAAATGACAAAGGTGGTAAATTTTGCTCCCTTGTCTTCAACAAGTATTGTGAAGAAAAGGATATCAATCACTAAACGACTTCCCCATATAGGCCGCAATAGAACAATTTAGATGAAACCGAAAAACAAATACTTGTGGGCATAGTCGATGCTTCGCACATCAGTTGCAATCTCCTTGCAAATTTGTGGGGAGATGCCCTAATATCTACATACCATATTTTGATTAGGAATCGATATTCCAATGCTACACCATGTGAGCTATGATGTTCTCTTGCCTATGTGAAGACTCCTAACCTTAAAAAGGCCCAAACTTGGAAAATGGGTTACAGTTACTCATGTGTGCTATGACGTTCTCTATTAGATTTTAGATCTTCATATTTGGACAAGGATATAAAGATTTTGGATTAAGATTAAATTGTGATATCATTGACTTCTTATCTTTATTGAGTATCGCTAATGTTATATTTCCTTTACATTTTAGTTTTCTTCACTAATTAATATATGCTTAGCATAGTGTCAAGGGATGAATCCCTTGTTCACAGTTGGATCCAATATTTTGAAACCATATCAGTAGGGTGGATCATCCACCCCACATATCCGTATCAAACTACCAACCTGGATTGGTCACTTTCGGCTGGTTCCTGATCTGAGTTGGTGAATTTTCAATCTCGACTGATTCTCGATCTAATCAATGGGCTTTAAAACATTGGTGAAGCCACTAGCCACACATGATTTTGTGTTCGTTGATATACTGATTTGTTTTTTCTTTTCTTTTTTTGAACTTTTATGTAGGGAGTTTTATGTACTGGAGCTGGAATTTTGGTTCAAACGTGGTGCATAAGAAAGAAGGGCCCCGTTTTTGCTGCTGCATTTAATCCTGTAAGCACGGTGGTAGTGGCCATCTTAGAGCCAATTCTTTTTCACATAAAGACTCATGTGGGAAGGTAGGTTCCATTTTGATTAAATAAAGTTAACTACTTTTTTCTTCTAACTATTTATGTGTGCATTAGTGTTTCTATTTAGGTTTTTATATCTCTATTCATCGGCCTATTAGTGGTACTTTTTGTTATTACAATCTTGATATGATCTTATCTTAAAAAAATTTCTTTGGTCCACCAGTCCGATGTTTCTAAAATCTGACAAGTGCTTTTTTGAAGATGGGCACAAGCCCTTTTTTCCCCTCCCTTTTTTTCCTTCGTTCAATTGTTTCAATATCGGACATATTTGGGAAAAATTTCTAAGTACAAAGTAAAAGATAAGGGTTGAAGAGGGATTGATGCTCCCAATGGAGCATAATACTGTCCAATTGCTCCCTCTCCCTTGGGCAAAATTCTGTCTAGGAGTATTATATTCAAGACCTAAAAATCGGGGGATATAACTTCCTGAACCCATATGCTATACTCAATAAAGAAAATATCTTAGGTTGAATAATACCCCAAAATTGAATAAAAACAATGTAATTATTTAATGGCAAGATTTAAATGTTAGAAACTCAAAATTCAATTTTTTATGTGATTTTTAAGTGGTTTCAAGAGTTTCAGACAAAACAGAAAACTCCCAAAGTTAGTCTTGCCCGGGGATCATAGTCTTTTACACCCAAAAAGTACACCTAAAAAGAAATTTAACCTATATGATATTGGAAATATCAGATAAAGGGGTAATATTGGAAAATTAAAAAAATTCGGTATAGGGTGGACCTCCGTATAAATATGGCTAAAAGTTGGACCTCCACGTAATAACAGAAGAAACAAACTATACATATGTAATTTTTTGTTAAATTTAAAAGTGTTGGAAACATATTTACTAAGTTAGGATTCTCTCAAAGTTATCTCACGATGATCTATTATTAGGGGACTATAGGACCATAATAGAAGGACCCCTTTTTTTGCTCTTGAATTTTCTTAGAAAATAGGTTAAGTATGGGCCTCCCACAATACAATATTTTAGAATGGAAATGTATGCATTAAGACCAATCTATTTCAGTCTAAGGAGGTCACTAATATTATTGATCATTAGATGTAATGACCATTAGATGTAAAATTGGGTGGTTGAAAAAGTCTTATTGGCTGGGTACAAAGTCTAAAATAAAATTAAATTTTTCAAATACTTTGATACACTTAAACACGTCATATTTTACATCTAATAGCTAAGATAGAATGTGATGATATAACAAAAGTGAGTTGTATACTCCCCTCCAAAATTTTTATTAATTTGGAGATTTGGCATGACTAACTAGTCTCTCTCTCTATTATAACGTTTTCTCTTGATCTGAGGGAGGTTCACCAATCAACTCATTCTTTCGAAAATCGTGATTTCATTGGGGTTAATCTCATTAGTTAATTTAAAAAGTGCTTCTTTTGTACATGTGACTGCTTCTTTAGTACACACTAAATGTTTCCTCCACAATCAACAATCAAGAACTGACCACATAAACAAGCTATCAATTATTTTGTATACAATAAGACCACTTATCTTTGATACAAGGTGGTCACAATTACTTATAACTATCCGATGTGAAATTTGATAGTTTAGATGTGTTGTAAAGTTTGAGTAAATTTCTTTTGAAGTTTGAACTTGGTCAATGGAATCAATGCAACGACTCAATTTCACTTCTAATGGTCAAGATTAATTTGTGACCATCTTGAACCAAAGGTAAATACTCTCGTTCTATACTTTTCCTTATTTATTTACTTTTGGTTTGGCATTTTGCAGTATTGTGGGTGCAGGTATGGTTATTATTGGACTTTATTGCTTGCTTTGGGCTAAATCAAAGGAGGCAAAAGTGGAAAAAGATATGCATATGTATGCCATACAAGAAGAAGACAATACTTTGGGAACAACATGGTGAAAACAAGTATTACCAAAAGCTAGGTCGCATGAAACATGACCATATATCTAACTATGAGCACTTGGCATAATGCTAATTTTCATGCCTCATTGGTGTCTTTGTTCTTTTATTGATTTTAGTTTATTGGTAGAGGAGAAGAGGTTGTTAGTAGTAATGCATTCCTAGTGATTTGTGTATGCTAGTGTCACATTATTTAACTCATATTTGGGACCCAATCAAAATTGGATGCCCCCTTGGGGTGAGTCACGAAGTCTGAGAATTTTAATTTTTGGGAATTTTGTGTCTCTCCAATAATACTCTTACAACCATTCATTTTGAAATTTAAGAGACAAAAATGATTGTGACCTCCATATACAAAAGATGAATGATCTTTTTATAGACAATCTCTTTAAAATACGAATAGTAAATATTAAGTGCACATAAGCCAATAATATAATTATAAATATTCTACAAGTGCAATAGTTAGCTAGATTATTTGCATCCAAATTTTTAACTATTGAGGTTGTTTTGGTATTTCTAATAGTTTGGTTGAAGATGTAAAATTCCAAAAAAAAAAAAAATACCTTTGCTGTAAATCACCAATAATTGTTGGTGAAAGTAATAAAAACTTTCGAATTATTTTAACTGTTATTGTGTTTCAGTGAGAGAGGTCTATGGGGTTGGGGTTTAAAAGTGTGATATGCGGGCAGCAGCACCTATAAATTGTAGATAAATGATTAAATTGTATGCATGGCATATTGTATAACTCAAAAGAAAGTTGTGTTCAAACCAGTGCTGGTCGAGAGAGTTAAATGGAGTTTTAGAATTTTTGTTTTGGAAATAAACGCTCTAATATTTTAGATGTTTGAAATTTGGAAGTAATGTATACGATTTAATCTTATATTGCTAAATCAATATACAAAAGGATAAATTTATTTAAGGCACCAACCGTATGCCATTAACAGTAAGGCCCGACAAAACACACTAAAAAAAGATGTTATTAGGTTGAAAAACCCTCTAATTTATCATTTTGACCTCGAGGTATAAGATTTTTGAACAATTTACATAATTGCACCTCTAAGGACAACTACAACAAAAAACACTGATGGTTCCACCTCAAAGGACAAGTGCACGGCCTCTTATAAGGTTTCTCCTGAGGAAAAGCTTCCTCACATGTGGTTACATGCCATGTGGTTGAAAATGTTGTGGATTTGGCTCTTGTCCGCACATGTCAGCCTTCCCACACAAGACTACAGTCCTACTAGCCCTAGCTCCCATCATGGTTAACCATATCGACCTCGAGGAATTACCCTCCAACCATCATCTAGCTCCCATCATGGTTAACCCTACCGACCTTGATTGAGGAATTACCCTCCAACCATCATGACTCCTGACCTGTAAACCCAAAAAACAGAATAAAACATATGGTCAAGGGTTTTCCTAACTCCTGACCGCATAGGCACGGTGAGTCACATGAGATGCACCATGAGCTGCATCCCTCTCAATCTCTTTTCTCTCAATGTCTTTTCGGATTTCTATCATTTTGACAAAGATTGAAAAGGATTTTGGACATGAATTCTTATTTGGAAAAACTATATAAAAAAAAAATTGTTCCTTTTTCTATGAAATTTGAAAAAAAAAACCCTTTTCTTTCAAAACAACATTCATATTGCTTTTGCATATTATTTATATTTACCTAAAATACCCGTCACGGATCCAATGGCAGTAGTGACAGTTCTATGATAGGTTATTAAGTTGTGCACCATTATGGTGCTCTTACAACAGTGATGGTGGTTCCCATAAAAGAAAGTCTTTGAAGTCAGGACCGTAATTATTGGTTTTAGAGGCACTCTCATGACCGTGATGGTTTGCATAACATACAAGAGTCCATCATGACTATTATGGTCCTCTTATGACAGTGATGGTTGATGGCTTGAAGCACTATCACGGTTCTATGACTACCGTGATGGTTCACATAACTCATTACGATTGCACAAGTGGTTGTACTCATAAATTTGAAAGGGTAGAAATCATCAGAGTCCTAAGAGGATTGTAATAGTTGGTTAGACTAACACGGTCCTCTAATAACCGTGATGGTTCATCATGGTCCACTTATGATTGTGATGGTTCACTATCACGGTTCTTTGACTACCATGATAGTTCATTATGGTCTTGATAGGACCCTGATGACCTTTACGGTAGTCTTACTATCATGAAGGGTATTTAGGCACAAAAATGGGATTAGTGCATAAACAGTTAGCATAAAGGGTATGAATGAGGTTTTAAAAGAAATAGGGTATTTTTTGAAATTCATAAAAAAAGGGATATTTGTGATAGTTTTCCTTTTATATATATATATATATATATATATATATATTTCATATTTTTTAGATTATTTTGAAAATACCCTAGATCACAAATTGATTTTTTAAAATCTATTTTTTTTTTCACTTCTTTTTTAACCTCATGTAGATGTATTTTGATTCATCTCATTTTAAAAATATATTTCTTGTTTGTTTTTTTTTTTGTAATTTTCTTTAACATTCGTTTGACGGCTCGAGTACTCAACCCAACTCGGGCCGAGTTACTCGTACTTGGCTCGAGTAGTGGTTTCAAATATAGTACTTGGCCCGAGTAGTTGTTTCATTAAGAGCAAGGGGATTTTCAGTATGGGTCCTAACAACACAAATGCCCAAATGCCAAGCTCAAGTAATGCCAAACACGCACATAATGTACACCAAGGTTTTAAAAAATAGATCGGTGACTTGGATTGTCCATCTAAAAAATGGCAGATCGACCATCAAGATTGGAGAATCTGTCGAATCAGTTGGATTCGGCTTTAAAAGAATTTTAAAAAAAATACTATAGTTTCTCAAAATTATTGCTTTTCAGATTTTTCAAAAAACAATAGTAGGATTGAAATATAATTTTTTCGTTATTTTACTGAAAATATGTAAATACTGATAACCTATCTCTTGTCTAATTATTTATTGTTCATTAATTTCACTTCATAGTCAACAATTCATCTTCTCTATCTCGGTTATCTAAATGGATAAATAAATATGTGACAATAAAAACCCAATTCAACTTTGAAATTGTTTTTTGTGCCATATGTATCTGTTCAAAATATGTAATTGGGCATGTATACTATGCTCCCTTGGGAGTATAGTTTACTTCTACTTCCTCGATCAAACTATTTATTTGGGAGAATGTTTTCAATCTAAAATTTTAGAATCACCCCAAAATCAATAGATAATTATCTTAAAAAAAAAAAAAATTAAATTTGAATTTTGTAACACTTAGATATTATCTTATAAAATTATTTTTTTCAAGTACATGGATGGATGGTACAATTAGAAAAAAAACAAAAATAAATATTGATTTAAATCTATGAGTTGAAGAAGTTATATCTCCAAAATTTGAGGTTCTAAAATTAAACCTAGGTACGGTTTGCCAAAGGGAGTAAATAGATATTACACTCCTATAACATCTTTTAGCTTTAAATTTAAAATTAAAAGTGAAATGATAGAGAATCACATTTTTTATAGGGTGCGGTTTGTATGGAGCCCGGGCTCTGAACAATCAAATTAGAGGCTACCTTCAAATAGTTTCGAGAAATGTGGTTTCAATACTGGAAATCTATGTGATAGCCTTAAAATGTATTTTCATCTTTATTTATAAAGTTTAAAGCTTAAAAAATAGTGTAAATCGACAGATCTATGAGAACTTGAAAATCTTGAAAATTGACGGTCCAAATATGTATTACAAAATACACTATTTCCCAAACTTGAAATCCATTTTTCTCTCATGTCCATGCATCTTGATGTCGAGATGATCAATTTGAGGATACTTGGGCATCAAAACAACCTCTTCTAGTGAAAAATTTGAGGTAGGCTCTTATTTGATTGTTTAGAGCCTCAGCTCTATCTAAACTTTTCCCTTTTTTATATGGTGCGGTTTGTATAGAGCGAAGGCTCTAAACAATCAAAGTAAAGCTCACCTTCAAATAGTGTCGATAAATGTTTCAATATTCGAAATTTTTGAGATAGCCTTAAAATATATTTTCATCTTTAATTATAAAATTAAAGTTTAAAAAACAGTGTAGATCGATCAGATCTATGAAAACTTGAAATATTGAAAATTGACGGCCCAAAAATGCATTACAAGGTGCACTAGTTCCAAAACTTGAAATCCAACTTTTTCTCATGTCCATGCATCTTGATGTCGAGATAATCAATTTGAGGATATTTGAGCATCAAAACAACCTTTTCTAGTGAAATTTTTTAGGTCGGCTCTAATTTGATTGTTTAGAGCCTCGGGTCTATATAAACGTTTTCCTTTTTTATATACTAAACAGCAATTAATTACAATTAATTCGCCCTTCTCCCTATCTCTCTCTCTCCCTCTCCCTCTCGCTAAATATCCATCTCCCTTTCTCTGTTTTACATTTTTAGTCCCACATCGTGCTTTTTCCGAAGGGATAGTGCTTCCTCCATAAGACGTGTGCGGACCACTTTTTTAAGAGGTGGTTTTTAATTATAATATTCGAAAAAAAGGAAAAAAAATTCCCATGGTGTTGGGGCTGTTTTTCTTAAAATAAATCTGTACTTGTTTTCAGGACTCTAGGGCAATAACATGCTAACTAGGCTGAAATTTCTTATAGAAGTTATTGTGAGCAAAGGCATTTCAGGTCCAGTTTTAATTGAAGGTGACTTCCTAAATGTCATCAAATGGTGCTGGCAGGAGCAAAGCATTTTTTGGTCTTTTCATGTCTTGAAAATATTCCATCTTTTTTCAACTTTGGGCTTCTCGTCTCTTTTTTTCATGTCTATCGTGAGACTAATAGGGCAGTTGATTGCCTAGCTAAACTTGACATTTCTTTACCCTCTTTGTCTATTTCTAACACTGTAATTCCCACTTCGTAATCCCACGACTATCAATAAAAGTATATGATATTGTCAAAAAACAATAATCGGTATTTGTTTTGTAGCCAAGAGATTTCCTACTCTCACAAGAGTGTACAATCTATTACTTTCTTGGGCAAAGCACATGCTAGGGATATTTGTAAATCTCAAATTTTGGAGATGTAGTCTCTATATCCCATATATTACTCTCAGTAAAAAAAAAGAAAGAAATAAACTCTTTATGTACTAGAAAAAATTTGTGCCTCAAGCTTGAATAGAGACTATCCAATTTTTAAAGGGCTAGATCTAAGTGTCACAAAACTCAAAATTCAGTTTTTTTTTTTTTTTCTTTTGAAAATAACCCTCAAGTGATTGTTACGTGGTTCCCAAAATTTTAGACAAAAAAACATTTTCTAAGAAGGGGTTTTTAATGATGGAGTACATGCACATTATGCTCTTGTGAAAGCTTAGTATACACTCTCTTCTTTGTATATTGAGCCATTTTGATGATAAAAAAAACCCTCATTTTGTTCATCTCAACGTCAAGATATATGGATATGGGAAGATAGAATTCAAAATTTGAAAATAATACATCGTATAAGGTGTTATCTAGATGGGTAATTGTGAAGATTTTCAAAAGTTCATGGATCTACTTGATCTACACTATTTTTAAATTTTTAACTACTTCTTCGTCTCTACTGCTATTATTACTAAATTTGTACTCTATATACTATGTCTTAATCTGATTAATTTTAAAACTTTTAGATTCTAGAGCATCCCGCCAAAGTTCTATGTGTTGATGTCGTTTCGGGTCTCATCAATCAAAACTATGTCATCTGCGAACAACATACACCACGGTACCTCATCATTAGGTGCCTAGTTAAGTCGTCAATAACTAAGACAAAAAAGTATGGGTTCAATACTGACCTTTGATATAGATCTATTGTCACTGAAAACTCACTAGTCTATCCATTAGTTGTTTGTATACTAGTAACCGCTCCATTGTACATATCTCTCACCAAGTCGATGTAGTATCTGCGGACGTCTTTCGTTTCCAACACCTGCCAAATCAAATCTCGAGGTACTCTATCTCATACGCTTTTTCTATATCAATAAATACCAGTGTTAAAAAAAGCGGGCTGCCCAACGCCTAGACGGTCCAAAAGGCCTGAGCGCATCGCCTAGGCCTAGGTGGACAAACTGGGCGGCAGTCCCTAGTCAGCCACCTAGGCGGTACGGAACCCGCTTAGGTAGGCGCCCAGCGCTCAACCCTGGGCGGAAATTTTATTTATTTATTTAGTTGTATTGATTTTTTTTGAAATATAAAGGGTTTAAAGGATGGGTTTTAGATTCATTTCAAACCTAAACCCACAAGAACCCATTTTAGAGAGAGAAACCTAAAAAAAACTAAATTTTATGACTTTCATTAAATCGAAGTGTTTATCAAAGTTACGAAAAATGGATCCAAACATCACTCAGGTAGATTTGATTTAGTTTTAGAGTTTTATAATCCTATTAGAGGGTTTTTATTATTATTTTAGTACCAAAAAACATCTCAGAGATGGGAGTTTGGATTTCAAGCAATTAAAATAACTACAAAATTTTACTTTTTTTATTGCTTATTTTATTTTAAGATTTCTTCTTCAGGATCTAATCGAAGTGGAGATCCAGGCTAGAAATATAGATATAATATGAATCCAAATTACAAAAATTGCATTAGATGCAATTTTTGTGAAAAGGATACGAAAGGAGGAATAAACCCGTTTAAGAAGCATCTTGCCAGTAATAAGGGGGATGTTGCCCCTTGTAAAAATGTTCCTGAAGCTATCAAAGAAGAATTTAAGTTTTGTAAAACAAAAACAGGAACAAAATCCTTGTCATTTGAATAGATCTATTTTTGCTATTTTTAGAAGAAGTGATCGGGGTTGGAAGTATAGTTATAACCAAAACCAAAAGATAAAAATTATATAAGGTGTAATTTTTGTGAAAAAAGTACCAATTGGAGTATTAACTGATTCAAGAAATACCTTGTTGGTATTAAATGAAATATTGTTTCTTGTAAAAAGGTTCCTGAAGCTACTCGGTATGAGATTAGACAACTTCTGAATTTAAAAAAATAAAAAAATGATGAAAATAAGCCTTGTTCTACAGAAATATCTTCTCTAAGTTCTTCTAGAAGTAGTGATCCAGGTTGGAAGTATGGTTATAACCCGAATGACAAAA
Organism: Amborella trichopoda; assembly: GCF_054954075.1. NCBI lineage: Eukaryota > Viridiplantae > Streptophyta > Magnoliopsida > Amborellales > Amborellaceae > Amborella > Amborella trichopoda. Next base: position 34,492,425 of record NC_142346.1, read on the forward strand.
ATCGTATTACATATAATTATTGTGTAAATGATACTAATGGAGGCATTTACCAGTTTAAAAAAGACCTTGTTGGTATTAAGGAGGATATTGCCCAGTGTAAAAATGTTCCTAAAGCTACCAGAGAAGAAATTATAAAATATTTAAGTTCAAGGAAGCACAAAATGATAAAATAGGGTAGAGCAACCACGACTTCTAGGACCTCATCTACACATACTAGTAAGAAGGAGGTAGAAGAAGAGGAGGAAGTGGTAGATTCAAAAGAAACTGAGGAGAACGAACGTTATATTGAAGAGGAGATAGCTCTGATGACGATGGCCTCGATTCTGATGCATATGATGAAGCTGACCCTATTTCTTCTGATGATGATGATGATGGGGATGATGACCGAAAACTCTTGATGTTGAGGGTTGACTATTGTATTAAGTGTTGACTATTGTGTCCTAGATTGTATATTTTATGAATTTATGTATATTTTCTTTTTATTATTTTTAATTTATACTTTGTAGTTTCTAGTTCTACTATCTAACTTTTGTGTGTATAGTCTACAATGTATCAGACTATCAGTGTATGCTTGTATGATTTTACTGTTTCAGCATTGTATGAAAATATGGATTATGGTTTAATGGATTATCAAAATTCTCTACTCGACTTCTATCTCTTTTTTTAACTGGGATTTGAAAGAAAGACTAATCTGATCTTGTCGGGGAATATTAATTTTTATTTTCTTCTTTTCTCCCCTTTTCTTTTCTTTTCTTTTTCTTTTGACAAATATCGCAACAAATAATCTTACCACAATAATTCTTGTTTTACATAAAATAAAACTAACAAATCCAAGATCTTAAAAACCTTGATGCTACTTCTTATGCTTGAGAATATAAAGATTAAATTGTTGGAGATTACCTCAACCGGACTTATTACACCACACATCGAGTCATCACCATCCGATGGTACAAGATCGATGATCTAGCTTCAATCTCAACTAGAAAAGCATGTTTAAGCCAAACTAATTCTATGGAATCTTTTTAGAATTTATCAGACCTAAATCTTAACCCTAAGACTTATTTTGGCATATCCCATACTACCCAACCCTAAAGCTATTCAAGATGAGAGAAAGCCTTAGGAGGTGACCTAAGGTTGGAGTGTGCCCCTCTAAAGATAGGTTAGGAGAGAGAGGTCTAGAGAGAGAGAGTCTTTAGAGGGAGGAGAGAGAAAGACTTGAGAGGGATGAGAGAGAATGGGGCATGCCCCTTAGAGAGAGAGACAACAGAGAGAAGAGAGATGTGTAGAGAATAAGGGGGTACACCCTTATTAATAATGCAAAATTGGGTTTAAGGTTTCATAAGGTTTCCCATAATTTGCATCTTAACTGAAATTGAATGTGGGCCGTCGATCAAGGGTGACTTGTGGGGTGAGAGATCTGAACCATCCATTCTATAAATAGGCCATCAACATTATGAAAGATGCATGAATCATTATCCCCATTTCCTAAATCATTTTTCCATCAATAGAAATTAAGTCAAATTAAATTCAATCAAAATATTATGCATACCATAAAATAGCATAATCATTCTCATACTTTCACAAAATCTTTCAAAGATATATCAAGTCAATATTTACTTTAATATTTAGTCAATATATGGTCAATATATTTCCAAGTCACATTTGACCATATGTCACAATTGACTATTACCATAGCATAAGGTCACATGGACCACAAAACAAAATCTTTGCATAAGATAGAAAATCGTAAGAGGTGGAGCGTGTGCCACTTCAAGGAAGGAATGCATGGCCCCACCTTCTAGAATATGGCGGGCTCATGTGCACAATGGACCCCATGAAATTTTATTTTATATTTCAAAATAATAAAAATAATTTTAAAATATTTATTTGACTATTTAAACCCTTGTAAATTCAATATTTTTAATTTTACAAATCCAAATTTTATAAATAAAATATCCAGACGTTCATAAAAATTCAAATAATAATTTTAAAATAATTTCTATCATAAAACAAACATAATTAAATTAATTTGATGGGAAATGGATCCATATAGTTTAAGAATTAAATCAATAATCATGGGGCACTCCACCTTCAGCTGTGAACTACAGACCACACTTGCTTTATCGAACCGACTCAGTATTTCTCATGACCCACAGTCCAAGCAAGAGCTCATTAGCGGGTCACCAAAGTCTGGCCGATGAGCCAAAGGATCGCAATCCCAATCTGTAGATTTCAAGTCCCCCCCAGCGACGAGTCAAAGTCAACTAGACCTGATGCGACCATAGGTCCTATTGTGCATAGGGGTATGTCTGACACATGCATACGCTTCACCCTGAAAGGTGGATTGCTTTCCCAAAACAGTTTATCAATATGCATGCCTTGTGATGGTACATGAATGAGGCTTTGACGCCCGTCTTTGTAGGCCACCATCACACACAAAGGTCACACAATCCCTCACGCATCCAGGCATACTCCGACCTCATCAAGCGGCGACCCATTAGAACCCTTATCGGTTGATATTCTATGCCCAGGTAACATGGGTTTTTCCCAACCGACTGGCCTAGACCGTCAAACACAGTCCAGTATCAACAAATATCGTTTGCTTAGCATGGTCCACGAGGGACCACACTCCTACTGAGTTCATGATCCACTATATCATTTCATCTTACAAACAATCATAAGGCCTTTAAAATACCACATAAACCCAACAGGATTATGGTCTTATGAATTATCAAACTTCTTATGAATTATCAAAATTCTTATAGTTTAATCATTATCAATCATCAGTCACTCATCAGTTTTTTTTTTTCAACTGGGCCGCCTGGACCGCCTGGGTGCCACCTAACGCTTAAGGTCTCTTCTCGTCATTATAAACTTCTTAATCAGTTGCCTAAGTAGAAAAATAGCCTCAGTTGTTGACCTTCTTGACATAAAACCAAATTGCTTTTCAGATAAACTTGTTTCTTGCTTTAGTCATTGTACAATGACTCTTTTTTATAGCTTCAAAGTATGGCTCATAAGCTTGATCCCTCGATAGTTTAATTTTAAAATTATTTAAATTTTATAATTAAAAATATATAATTATTTTTATTTAAATATCATATAATGATATTAGTTAAATGTCAACAATATTCAGGTCGGGTCTACATAGACCCATACGCAAACCTCATATAGTGTTTGGCTCCAAGATTTGGACCTGGACCCGACCCGCCGAGTCTAGTTTTTGGATGCATACCTAGACATAGGTTGGGTCTACCCATTGGGTATCAGGCCCAGCTCCAGGTCCATTGCCACCCGTAATTGACATTGTGAAATGTCGAATTTCTATGCATGACAATAAACTAATAAAGCATGCAAATGGAGCGTGGTTAGCACATAAAAATGTTAGACTACATGACAAGAGAGTAAATCATTTGGACAGATCCACAACATATCAATACAATAAATTGCTTTAATGGAATGTATAGCAGCACCTAAAGAGACCTTTCATATGAATTTTAAGGATTTGCTGTTCGTCAAGAAGCCAAGAACCACAAAGCCAGCAATTGGACTGCACTAATTTGGGGTGAGTGAGGAACCACAAAGCCAGCAATTGGACTGCACTAATTTGGGGTGAGTGAGGAAGGACTGGCAGGCTATGGCTGCTAAGGGCCACACAGGGAACACCCTGTGGACATATCAGGCTCGCTGCTGAGACGTGAGGCAACTATGTAATTATTGGTTCTTGAGGTTATCAATGGAGTATAATAGAGTTATCATCGAAGGGGACTCTAGGTTATCAATGGAGTATAATAGAGTTATCATCGAAGGAGACTCATACAGTGTAATCAAGTGGTGTCAGACTCGAGTCCCTGGTGGTTCAAGCAAAAGTATGGATGAGATTTTGTTCTCCCTTAGAACAGGTTCGTTTCCAGTATGTTTATAGAGAGAAAAATGTCAGGCGCAGATGCCTTGGCAAAGGCCTCGACCAGAGAACTTAGGATTGATTCTATGGTCCTCTTCTGTTATCTTGTGCCTACTTCTTTTATCTACTCTCTCTTTCTCCTCTTATAATATTTCTTGAATTGTATTCTTTTGTACTCACTTCATTCTCTCAATGAAAACTTTGTTAATGTTAAAAAAAAAAATACAACAAATTGTTTTATAAATTACTTTGATTAAACACATATATCACGATTATAAATTGCTTTAGAAATTACTTAAATAAAAAATATATTTAAATTAAGATGTGTATATAAATGCATGTGTATATAAATGCATCTTAATTTAAATATATTTTTTATTTAAGTAATTTCTAAAGCAATTTATAATCGTGATATATGTGTTTAATTAAATTAATTTCATATTTAGAGATCTGTGCCAAATTTAATGATGATCTTTTAAAGTCCTACACACATGGGTGTGAGAGGGTCTCATTGGATTATTACTCATATAAAAATTAAATATCTAATAAGATTTTAATTAATACCTTAGTTAAATTAAAACAATATTTAATACAAAAATCAATTAATCAAAACATTAAGTTAATAATATTATAGTACCGATTGGGTCTGCATAAACATAACATGAATCCCTTCTAAGCATTCTTTATCATCAATAATTTATAAACATAGTTACATTCTAATAAGTGTTAACAATTGTAAATGCTTTTCTTGCGGATGTAAAAGCACAATCCCAGGTGCCAGTCATTTTTTCAATTTCGTGTACAAAATATATGGGGACCATGCTGCAATAGGTCATTAGAAACAAGGTAAGGTAATAAGAAAAATTGAAGCAAGTACATATACCTATCAGCTTTGAGGCAAGTCCCCATACCATATTATGATAGGCATAAGCAATACTTATCCTTCAATCCCTTTTATAATCATCATGTGCAAGACTTTTGAGACCATAAGGTCCCAACTAGACATTCCAAAGCAAAGCACTAAGGGCATTAATTCACAAAACATATCCAGAGACAATCCTTCAAAAGCTTTTTAATATTAATTAACACATATATTCTAACTTGTAACTTTGGATGCGGTTTGTAAAGGGCGTAGGCTCTAAACAATCAAATTAGAGCCTACCTTCAAATAGTGTCGCGAAATGTGGTTTCAATATTCAAAAATCTTTGTGATAGCCTTAAAATATATTTTCTTATTTATTTATAAAGTTTAAAGCTTCAACATCAGTGTAGATCGACATATCTATGAAAACTTGAAAATCTTGAAAATTGACGGTCCAAAAATACATTATAAAACACACTATTTTCAAAACTTACAATCCATTTTTTTCTCATGTCCATACATCTTGATGTTGAGATGATCAATGTGAAGATATTTGGGTATCAAAACAACCTCTTCTAGTGAAAGTTTTGAGGTAGGCTCAAATTTGATTGTTTAGAGCCTCAGCTATATATAAACTTTCCCTGTCCTTTCAATAGTAATTAACAAATATATTCTAACTTGTAACTCCGTTATGGCCAGTCCCAAGCCAGTCATGCCGTTCCCAAGCCCAGACAAAGGAAAGTTATGTTAGGTAGGGCAGCCAGCATAAAATTTTGCCACATCTTTTCATGAATCCTAATCCTATATTGACGATGATGATGATGATGATAACTTACATATATTCATTGTAGAATTTTCATCTCCCCTACAAGTTACATTTATCTGATAGTCAACTGAACCATCTGTGATCCTAAAGTAGCAAATGAGCAATTCCCATGCTCTAAGATAATGCTGGATTTTGGAATAAGCTAAGCACCAGATCCCAGGCTTGCTACACTTGCTTTTGTAGCATTTAAAAGCAAACATCTATAGCCTGAGTATACTGTGAGCTACACAGATCATCAACACATGCATAAAGCAGCACACCCTACATGGATCACCAGAAATGCTAAGGTCTACTAGCATTGGAACTCTTTGGCCTAGCACCTCGCAACAATAACCTTTCAGTTCTCTTATAATAAAAACATTAGTCTTGAAGTTGCATCTATCCCCTTCAAAGGCCTTTGTTAAGCACAAATATATGGTAAAGACCCTCAGTCTATTTATCTACACGATCTCTAATCTCTAAGACAGTACCATCAAATTATGCAATCTGTAACCTCTAAGACAATACCATCAAAATACACATTCTCTAATCTCTAATACTGTAACATCAAAGAGAAATCACATCACAATAATAATTATCAATACAGGAAACACAGATAAAAATCTCATCACAATATTAATTACCATTACAGGAAACACAGATAAAAACCAGAAGATAAGAAACCACAAACATCCAAAAGTAACACAATTTTAACTTAATTCTTAAATGTCAAAATCCCAAACATAAAAAGGAAAACAATTCTCAATATCCAAAGTTCACTCTATCTCCTAAATGAATCAGAAAAGCGGGTCCAAAAACCGTAATTATCCGACACATTAACAGAAAACCCAATAATTTCAAAAGATGCCATATAAAACCCTAGATCTCAAAACAAAGGAAGTGCTTCATTTACTCTGCTCCTGCTTTCTGGTAAACATAAGTGAGGCCGCACTTTCCACAATAGTGCCTATCAAAGTGATTCGCCATGAAAGTTCCAGCTCCGCACTCCTGATTAGGGCATTCCTTCCTAAGTTTCTGAACCTTACCAGAGTCATCAACCTTGTAAAACTGAAGAACAGGGAGCTTCACCTTCTTCTTCTTGTGCTTTAACTTCTTAGGTTTAGTGTAAGTCTTCTTCTTCCTCTTTTTCGCTCCTCCTCTAAGTCTCAGAACCAGATGAAGAGTCGACTCTTTCTGGATATTGTAATCCGCTAGGGTTCGGCCATCTTCGAGCTGCTTACCTGCGAAGATGAGGCGTTGTTGATCTGGTGGTATGCCCTCTTTGTCCTGGATTTTGGCCTTGACATTGTCGATCGTATCGGAGCTCTCGACCTCAAGAGTAATGGTCTTGCCAGTTAGGGTTTTTACGAAGATCTGCATCTTCAAAACCCCAGATTCCAGAGGAAGTAAGAGATAGAAAGTGAGCAAAATGAACCCTAGAACTTTTATCCTTATATACGTCTATGGAGCGAGAGAGACGAAACCCTAGAATTTCTATCTCAAACAAAAAATTTCCAGGAAAATACTAACTTCATGAGTCATGACTAGACTGGTGATCGAACCAATGAAGGCACTGGTTCGTTTGGGTTGGCCGAACCAGACCTCGTTTAAGATATTAAATAATTAAAAAAAAAAAATAAAAAAAAAAAAAAAAAAACTGCAATTTCAAAAACTAAAAAGTTTTTTCTTTTCTATTTATATTTTTCTTTTTGTATTTTATAATAAATAAGGAAAAAAAATTGAAAACTCAAATACTAAAAAGTTTTTCCTTTTTTATTTATATATTTATTTTCCTATTTTGTGGATTTTCTATATTTTTTGCATTTTTCGGACTTAAAATCGAAAAATAAAAAAATGCTGCAAATATATTTTAAAAATGAATATCAATTTTTGGAATGTACTCTTACATAGCTTTCTTATATTTATTAAAATCAGTTTTCAGAATGTGCCATTTAATAGCTCTCCCAGTAAATAACTTTCTTATATTTTTAATAGAAATTTAATGACACATTTTTAGATAACTTTCTAATATTAATTGCAATTCTTAAATTTTAATGGTAAATTTTATTTATGGGGGTAGAAACCATCCTTTTTGCCCCATTTTGGATCCACTGATTCATTAACTAAATCGTACTCGAGAACATACCATTTCACCGGTTGAACCGCTTGGCTCGGTCCGGTTTTCGCACTATTGCTTTCGAGGTTTATTTTCGAATTTGCTTTTAAATTTTGGTGAGGTTTACATAAGGTGCCCTCCTCGTACGGCAGAAATAATGCGCACCACTAAATTTTGTTTGGACGTAGAATTTTGATGTTGGGAACCTGGCTTGAGAATCTATATCTGTACTTATTTATACAATTTAAACGTTTAAAATTGAGTCCTCTCTCCAAAATTCATCTCCAAGATGGACTTTGATCCAATTAAAGTTCGATAATCTATACTAAGTGAACATGAATATAAAAAATAATAATTTTAAAAATTAAAAATAATATTTTTAATGTACTTTTTAAATGGTTGATTTGTGGGTTTTGGTAAGATCACCATAATTTTACATCCATCTCTATGATGGATGTTGGGTAACTTAGGGGAAGCACATATAGAATTGCAGACCCACGCTACATTTTGGTAAGGAACCTGTTAAATATAATTAAAAATATACACCATGCGTTTGGGTTGGAAACTTGATCAAGAAGGGCCATTTTAATAATTTAATTTTCCTAAACAAGTTGGATACTCAAGTTCTTTATCTGGGGCCCCTTAAATAGGTTAAATTATTGAAACATCCTTTTTTATTAGGGACATAAATTGGGGAATTTGGTTAATTATGAAAAATATTTTTTTGAGGTACTTGAGTGAAATGAAAATTTAAAAATAAACTATATGTTTTGGTATGTTCATGAATTTGTAAGGATTGTATTTTTCATTTATTCATGTATTCCCTTAAAAAAGGTCTCCAATAGTACCCAAATTGTAGCTGTATTAAGATTAGGAACCTGAACAGGTAGGTGTATTTTAGTAGTTAGCCCCACCTATAAGGTCAACCAAATTACGCGCTTGCTTAGGGTGGGCTAAATTAATGAAATGCATCTGCTTGTTCAAAGTTTCCAAATGTAAACAAAAGAATTTGGGCATTTCTGAATTTTTTTTCTTTTTTTTTATAATGAGGTACTTCATTGAAATGAAAGATTAATATCTCCCAACCTCAATAAGAATATCTTCACCCCTTTTGTAAGAGGTTGTAATCAGTTAAATTATATGTTCCCATGATGTTTTCCTTTTTCTTTTTCTTTTATCTGTGCAACTAAACAAGTAAATAATGTTGCTCTAATTTTAGATAACCTAAAATTAAAGACCCATGGTTGCTTGTCCTACTGATCAATGACATATTCTCACCATCTCGTCAGCAACCTCAAGAGGCACAAGAGGACTTCCTCAAAATACTACGAGGGTTATCATCACCATATATCAAACACAACGCATCTGAGGGGGATGATGAAATGGTTACCATACTCCAAGTGAACACGGATAGAGAAACTCAGCACAACCATCATTTTTAATGAAGGCCTAGCCACTCCGCCTCATCAAGAATCCTACGTCGACCTCTCAGACACATTATGACAACGACCTTAATGACACACTGTAGATGACCCACCAAAGTGGGACATAGAACTGAACATTAAACCCTCAAGGAGTCATTGACAATAGGGGTGGAGCACATCATAACCGGAGAAAACTCCATATAACCAAGATGCCCCACATAACCTGAAGAAATCCCAACTCCCACAACTGGAGATGACAACATAATAGGGATAGTCGATGAGGTTGAGGCCTCATTGAATGATCCCAAATGTATATGTAGCCAATCCCTCTGAGCTTGGAATTTTGGTTAGGTTCTAACGGCCACATCATACACCATAGAACAACTAAATTGTAGCCCACATTCCAAACCGTTGTCCAACCTTAAGGATATTCTCAAACTCAACCATTTTAAGAAACAAGACTTAAATTTCAACTTTTCGTAGTTCATGCACATCCTAAAAACTATCAAATCTGATAAAGTCTCATAAAATCACTGAAATCAAGGAAAAATCTTGGGATTTGAACAAATTTTGTTTCCATGATGTGTTGTAGACGGTCCAATCCCGATTGAGGAAACTATCGAAGAACCAAAGTCCTCCCCGGGACAACCACCTTACAACTTGAATTACCCAAGCTACCTGACAGAGCTTGGAACCTTGGAAGACACTCTAAAACAGCCCCAAGGACAAGATAAAATCCGAAGTAGACAGTCTGAAATCAAGAACGACCAGTTTGGGTGAAATTTCACAAGAAGTAGAGTTGACTAGATTGTAACCATTGCTAATTAAAGTCCCAAAAGTGTTGAAAAGGTGATTACTCAGACCACCAAACTCACATGCCAACAGACGTCTGAGCTATGAGCAGACACTGAAAGGTGATGACCGGAGGCTAGAGGCAACGAGGATAGAAAAACTTGTTGACATAAAAAGAAAATCTTGCCTAGTTGAGCATTCGAAAAGAACCCCGTGTGGTTGGAAAAAGAAAAAAGAAATAAAAAAGAACAAAAAACCACCAGGCTGAAAAACTGAAAGGGACCTCGGGGCACAAAACAAAAAGGATATTGATCATTCGAACTTTAGGATCAGTTGTCAAGGCCTGAAATTGGAAAACCAAGGGAACCTCAATCACTATGGTCAGTGTAATCTTCAAGATATGATTTGCCTGAAAATATCGCGAACCTTTCTTTGGATTATGACATGAGGATTGCGCTTTGAGAGCAAGGGAATACTAGATGATTCCTGGTCCTGAAAGTCTCAGACAAGATTAGATCAGTTCACATAACGTAACCAATCCAGCCCAAGCTTTTAAAAAAGCAAAACACAAGGGGCATCAATTTATTTTCCCAAATTTAGTTTTCGAGTTAGGTTTTCAGAAGATTAGTCTTTAAAAAAGACAAATTAAAATCAAAACTTCCACCAAAAGGGTCAAAATATTTCTTTTCAAAAGATATTTCAAAAGGTCCCCTCTTCACAAATAACAAGTTCAAAATATTTATCTTCTAAAAAAGTTTTTAATGTGTTTTATGGAGTTCTAATTTTCAAAGTTCTCAAAATAAGCCTCACGATGGAAGGGTCTTAAATTACTCTATATTTTATTCTTTCTTTCAAAATCGAATTCGAATAAGTAGTCGGCATGACGTTAAATTGTGTGATTTCATCCTCGACAAGACATTAAACTGCATGAGTCTGTCCTTGGCACGATGTTGAATTTCATGATCTCGTCCTCGACATGACATTAAACTGTGGGTAACGTAGACTCCATATTTACATGAGCTTAAACTGCCAACTAAGTTATCTTTCAATAAATATGCTTTTAAATTTCTTAATTTCAAGTTTTAAATTTCTAAACTTCAATATGGGGGCTATCCCAATTTGAATGCTTTCACAATTATGTAATTGTGATTTCCAAAACTTCAATATTTTTTGGTTTAAATCATAACCTAACGCTAGTGTCTATTTCTAAAACTTCTGCCTATGTTCAAAATGTACCTCAAATGCCTTCTAAACAATGGAGTTGGGTCAGGCCACAATAATGATGACACCATACCAGAATCTGAGAGGATTGCTTGAGCCAGAAGTCCATCAAGAATGAATCAAGGAGAGAAAATTCCTTGAAAAGCCAAAACCTACCCTTCAAGATCATTATAAATCCTTAAAACTTGTAAAGGAAATTTGTAACCTTCCTAACCTCGAACATGTAGCCTTAGGAGAACTTTAGGTGCCAAAAGGGGTAAGGAACTTTGAGCAAGCTAAATTCAGAATCCATCTTTCATTTTAAACTTTAAAACCTAGAGTCAATGGCATGGTGGGACCTATGCAGTAAGCTCGACATGTCCTTTGGCAAAAGCATCTGATATATGCTCAGGTCGTAAGCCATGGGAAGAGATATGCAAGTTGCAAAATCCATAGTACAATGGCAGTTGACATGCATATGATCTTGATAGGATGGTCACTTACTAACAACATCGTTTAGGAATTCAAGTTTTCATCTGTTACAGGTGCCTATTTTGTTACTACTCACATGTCCCTTGAAGTATAGGGAGTACCAAACGATGGGTGATTGTAGATACCCCTTTGAATTTAGAATTATGTCCGAGTTCTAAAACCCTAGGGGCCACACTAGCTTCGTATACTGTAGGACTACAAAAATATAGTATAAATCCCAAATAGTAGTCCAACCTTATATTCCTAAGTATTAACCGTTAGGAAAATATATCTAAATTTCAAGATTTTAGAGTCCATTCACATCTTATAAACCATCAAATTTGACAAAATTTCACAAAATCATTTAAAAAACGTGGGATTTGGAACAAAATTCAGTTTTTGCGATGTGTATCATGCCATAGAGCCAATGGGCCTCTTGAGCCCATTGGACCTCATGACTCGCAATTCGTTGCTAAACCCATGGGCTCAGATTGGGCCACACATCTCAAACACATTTACATGTTGATTTTCTCTATTTATGGGTACCTCCAATCAGATTTGGGGGGACCTTTTGGATGGACAAAAACCTAATCCCTAACTCCTATCTCAGTCCCAAAACGCCTAAGAAAAACCCTAGAAACATAAAGTCAAACCCTAAGCCCTCTGCAACTCCACAAAACTCCGAGTCAAAACCATATCCAAAACACTCTATGGTGCCAATAAAAACTTAAGAAAATAACATCCCTCTTAACCTTAAACCCTAAATGAACATTCTTAGGCATAGTTTCTCCTTAAAGTTCTATATCAACTTTTGATTTAGTAAATCTAGAAGGAGAAACGAGTGAAGACTCACTCTTCTCGTCTAATCTAAGCCTTAATTCTAGGTACAAGACTGAAGGCCCGACTTCCTAGGTATTTGTTCTTGCTTTATTTATTTATTTATCTATTTCTTGTTTATTTTTTCCCTTATTTATAAAAAGCTTTTCAAAATCTCTTCTTTAATATTCTTACTTATTTCCGATTTTTCTCTTTGATTTTACACAAATCTAAGCCCACAACTGGTTGATGAGAAAAAGGTCTCTCCTAAGATTGATTTCTCACTGTAGACACCTCGATCTTGACTGAAGAAATTAGGGATAGGTTGAAATGTCCCAGATAGACCACCTAGATATTTTAAACCATTCACCCCACTTGAACCTTTACATAAACCTAGCCACCACCGAACCGATATTGCCCGATGGGATCAAAGGCGCCAAAAGGAGAGATAGACTCACTATCGCTTGACTTAGAAGTATTTTCAAAAGGGAAGGCTCTAGCATTGCCCCAACGGTCGCCAAAGCTCTACCAAGAACCCAAAGACAAGGCACTAAAGGCACCTCAGTTACAAAAGAGGTGGCTAGGAAGGAAAGAGGTTTGGCGCCATTCCCAGTGGCGCTAGCGCCACTCCAAAGGCCACCATACCGAAGGCCCCCACAACTGTCTAGAACGAACAAAAGTTTGGCGACATTGCCAATGTCAACAACTCCATTCTAAATGTCGCTAGACCCGTGTTATACATCATTTTTGACGTACTTGTATCCTTGAGGCGAATAAAGAGAAAACCAATGGCAACCTGGTCCCGCCGATGCCCAAAACGCCACTAGACCATGGGAATACTATAAAAATAAGCCTAAAATTGGGCGACATCTGAAGAAGTATCATAATGTTCTCAAATTGTAAAAGGGGGTAGTTTTGGATACCCTAAGGACACTCATAAAGTTTTGTCAAGTTCTGACAATTTTTGATTTGATCAGGACGAAACTTGGTTTTCAAATCCAATTCCTATCATGCTGAAAATGGACCTTATAATTATAGCTCTATTTTATGGGTCTTAAAATTATATCAGACTACCGCTATTTGATCCAGAATATTTTAAAACCATCATTTATGGAAATTGGGTTTTCTCATTTCGGGATGACTCTCGACGACCCGCTCGATTTAACATATGGCATGTGTCATGTGGTGGCCCGAAATAAGATACTTCTAGAGAGAAGATGGGCTTGAGACATAAAAATTCAGATTTTATAAAGAAGAACATTCAATTCTTTAAAAGGCCAAAGCTCAAGATCTCGATGTCGGATCATCGCAAATATGGGTCTGTTGTGACTGTTCTATGAAGAACTATAGTTTGATATAATTTTTATGTATGATTGAATGCTGGATAATATCACTATTGAGGTCGAAAATGTCATACTTTTTCGGTCGCCGGAGTCTCATTTTTCGACGGCTTCCCAAAATTGGAATGTGCTCAAATGGAGACCAAAATGGACGATATTTATTAAAAATTGATCTTGATAGTATCATCTTCAATTTGTGATCAAAATAAAGGCTTGAAATGTCATAGATCATGCCGGATTGGTGGTCGAAGAATCAAAGTTTATCAAACTTGGCTGGATTTTGGGTTCTTCTTAAAAATCCATTTCAAAACAATAAAAAATGCGTAATACTTTAAGCATCGATTCTACGATAATTGATCGCCTGAATTACTACCGTAAGCATAAGAAAAAGATCCCGAGCCCTAGCAATGGCAAGATGCCTCTAATATAGGGATGGTTTTGTCGTTTGTTGAAAAATGCCTAGGAGTATTTTGGTCATTTGGTCCAAAACAAGTTTAATATTTTAATTCATAAAATGTGTATTGTTTTTGCCAATTTCGGTAGTTTTTAGTATTCCACCCTTGTTTTGTGGTTGCTCTATATATGGAACTCAAGTCATTTGTAATAATACTCTTGGAGACTCTCTTGAACATTTGAGTAAATTTTTGAATTCTTGAAGTTCTTGCTTGTTATTTGGCTTTACTTTCAAGTTAAAGATCCAAGATGGGAGGAGAAAGAAAAATTTCCTAGAGAGGAAAAATACCACCCTAGAACCCTATACTTCCTATAACCCCAAAGTTACAACTCCTTTATGATTCTCAACTCTCAATTCCATACTCTCTAGAACTCCTAGCTTCCATACACCTTAGAACCCCTAGCTTCCAATTCTACTCCATACACTCTACACCCCACCTTGGTTTACCTACACCCTAACCTACAATATACACCATATACGCTAGTTATTCTATACACATTAGCCAGCTTATGCCTTAGCTCATCCTATACACCCTAGTCCATATATACCATACCTCAACTCAACCCACCTAAGCCATCCACCTAGACTTTAAACCTTAACCTAGACTCATAAAGACCAAGACCTCTCTCTCTCTCTCTCATGTGCATGCAAAATGACCGATGAAGGTGCACCTAGGCTCAAGCCCATTCTAATTCTACACTCTCTCCTCTCTCCTCTTTCTCTCTTCTTCTTTTCTCTCTCTCTTCTTTCTCTCTTTCTTCCTTTTCTCTTTCCCTCTCTTTTCTCTTTCTTTCTTCTCTCACCTTTCTCTCTCTCTCTCTCTCTTACTCGGACCCAAGCTGGGTCTGAGCACCCCCTCTCTCTTTCTTTCTTTCTCTCTCTTCACTTACTCTCTCTCTCTCTCTCTCTCTCTCTCTCGTCTAAAGCTACAGACCCGCACCTAAGTCAGGCCCTGCTTTCCTCCCCTTATTTTCTCTCGTCTTACTCTCTCCCTCTCTCATCAAATGATGGACCTGCACCTTAGGATGGTCAGTTCAACTCTCTCTCCCTTCCACTCTTTTTTTTATTTCTCATTCGTCCCTCTCATCTTGCAGCTCTCATCCACCCCTCTCATCTTGCCACATGCCCCATCTGCCATACTCACTCCATACCCCTATACGCCCTGTCCGCCCTACTCACTCCATACCCCTATGCGCCCCATCCGCCCTACTCACTCTATGCCCATATACTCCCCATCTGCCCTACTCGCCCTATCGGTCCTATTCACCCTACTTGCCCTATTCACCCTATACTCCCTATTTGCCCTATACCCCTTTTCAGCCTATACGTCCTATTCGCTTTCTCTTGCCCTATACACTCTATCCCCTTCCCCCCTTGTGAGCCTAGACCCATACCTTAAGTGTTGGAAATATGATTTATCAGGGCCTAAATTCTACTAGTCTCTCATTTAGTCAGAGGGATATAGAGATTGAAATCTTGGCGTCTAGCGAAATGGAGCCTAGATTCTTTTACCCCGAGTACGCATGAGGTATTGAGAGTTCATGTGTTGAGAAAACAATTTCTCAATGAGGTGTGAGGGTCACCTCCTAGTCAGGATGTTAGTTGCAATCGGTCAGGGCTTTGAGAATCCAAATGAGAAAAATATAACCCGAGTACTTATTGAGTATTCGCCCTGTATAGAATGGTCGATACTTATGGGATATAAGTCTGTATCCTGACACGAGACCATTGTATGACATGTGCATTTTATTTCGTACGAGAAGCCACTCTTTCAAATGCATTATCTGTGTTTGGAAGAGCCATTGCACATGTTCTTTGAGAGGACCCCTGTAATTGAGTTGGATCATGTCCCACAGGGGTACACTTGTAATCCATTGAGAGCCGAATGATCGGAAGTTTTAGCTTAGCGGCTTTGATATGGCCAATTATATGCCCCTGCGTTAAACTGTGGAATATAGGTCTATTAGGTCGATCTAAGACTCAGCGGAAAATCATTCGGGACTATCCCAATGGAGCACTCTGATACCGATAGTTATTAGACTGAGATATCACTATACCTTTTGTCCGATTTTATAATGATGAGAAAAACCTAATAATTGCTAAAAAATACTTTAAATATTTATTGTGAATTTTAGAAAATTTTTCATAATTTTATTTACTAAAAAAATGAGGCTTTTCATATTGTTTGGCTCAAATTTCACTTTAGTCATGACCTGGTAGTGCCATGTGGCGTCCGAGTGATCATAAGGCTTCCACATAAAACCCAGCACCTCACTCTAGGATCACCGCCTAGCTGGGCATTGATCCCTAGCTGGGGGACTAGATTGGCATTTGGTTGCTTGTTTTATAAGGGGTTGTGTTATGGTGTCTTGTTATATATTGTTATATTTTGTTATATATTGTTATAAATTAAGTCTCTCTTTTCATCACATGTCTTAATTAACTCACACATGGGTCGTGCATGGTATATGTGAAGTTTAATTAATTAATTTATTTAATATTAAAGAGAAAATACATTTCAAATTTGAGTTGAAAAATATCTTCACACATGTGTGAAGGGGACATTATCTTTAAATTGATTGGTTTGAAATTTTATATCTACAAAGTGATTGGCTTTGATAAAGAAGAATATCGCCACATGTGTGAGCTTTACTAATTACTTCTTTGCCCTTTAGCTTTTGTGGTTATTTACTCTAATACATTATTAAAAAAAACTAAGGGTATTTTTTGTAAGGTCATATTGGATACAATTGGAACAAAAACATGGGCCAAGGACAAAATGGTAAAGTGGCATAACTTAAGATGAGTGATAATGGTGTGAAATCTCATTCCTTTATCCTAGTAGTTAGATGGGGATGGGTGGCTAGGTATATTAGTCTCTCATGTGCCTTCGGATTAATGCATCAAGGGTGTTGATTGAATCCAAAGTTACACCCATGTTATAAAAGCACATCATGAGATCTCAAACCCTAACTATCTTAACTCTTGAACCATTTTGGAAAATTGTTGCTCCCCTCCTTTTAAAGTTTTGTGAGAGAAAATTGAAGAGAGAGAGCTTTTAGAGTTCTATTAATGGTGATCTTGATGGTGGTCCTCCTTTCTTGTGCTTAAGTCCATAGTGTGCATTTATCAAGGTAAACTCCATTGAATTATCTTTTCTCATAAGATCATATCCTTGGCATCTATAGTTGCTGGAGTTTTGAATTTAGAAAAGTTTCGTTGATATTAGAATCCCCATTTGATCATCTTTTTCATCATGCTTATTCATAGTGTGGTCTTTCATGAGTTATAGCCTATATGCATGAGAATCTATAATCATGCATAGTATCCCTTAATTACTTTGCTTCAAACCCATCAAATAATTTAGTCTCAAAGTGTCACTCTATTTTCAAAACTTTTTCATCACTTTTTTGCTTATAGGGGTTTATAATCTTTCCATACAAGACTGTTTTGGTGGTCTGAAGGACCACCGTGTGTAGTTTGGCCTTAACTCTCTTGTTCTTTATCCGATTCGATTCAAACCTTTTGCATTATGTTTTGGATGATAATGCCAGTGTGTTGAGATATTAAGATGTCATTTTAAGGTGTGTAATTTTATTTCATTTGGATTAGACACTCTTGTGAGGTTGAACCACTTTTGTACAATCCGAAGGGACAAAACTAAGTCCTTATAGGGCCCGATTGCGTGGCCCCGGCACAAGGGGTTTGAAACATGACTTATCCATTTTAATTTGGCATTCTAATTCCTTTTTTAGTTGATTTTATTCTTTAGAATTTTGTTTAAATTAGTTGCATGATGTATTTAAGCTTTGAGACATAGTTTATGTAATTTGTGCTATGAAAGTATAATTCATAAGCTAGTCTTGCATTATATATAATTGCCCCATAAGGGGTTGGTATTTGAGTTTATTTACAGTGGGGCTAGAAATGGTTGTAATTGTTATGTAAAAGGATTGTAACTTATTCACTTATCTTGGTTTTTAGCAAGTGGCTTGTTGAATGTGTCCATTTTACCCTGTTTTTTGGCTTGAAAATTTGTTTTAGTGTTTGTATCCACTTTCATCAAGTAAGTCCATCACCCATTGACTTCTTTCACCCTTCTTTCTATCTCTTCCCTCTTTAAACCATATTTTAAACTCCTCATTGACTTTACTTTGCTTTTCGTTTCATCATTATCTTCATTTCTCTCTTTGCTTTTTGCTTCTTTCACTCTTGAGCACTTGATTCGGGGTTGTCCTGAGATAATGCTCTAAGGTTTTAACTCTCGGATTGCTACTCTAACCATCAACTTGTATAGTGAAGTCGGGTCATAAGGCACTAGTATCTTACACTCGGTCACTTGGGTTGAGGTCATCCTGAGTTAGCTTTCTTTAGAATTCGAACCCTTGCTCTACTCTAACTATCGAGTCACACAGTGCTCGGGTCGTGAAAGGCTTTCATCTCTCTTTTTCCCTCTTTGTCTCTTACTTTTTTCTCTCTCTTGATTACATTTAGGGGGTTTTTTGGTTTAGTGACATAGTTATAGGCTTAGTTCTGTAACTCTACTTTCCAAACCATCCGGGTACCAAGGTTTTAAACCTGGTACTTTTCTTTTTCTTGAATAATACCTCTTAGGAGATGTTACACGGCGAGGCTGCCCAATTTTCTCTATGTTATCCCTTCATTTCCTTTTACTTTGTTTTCTTTATGTTCTTTTTCTTCTCATTTCTAAACTAAATTCTCATCTAGTTCTTATTCTTATTTTCTTCTTTTCCTCTCTCTTGCTTATTTCTCTTGTCACTCTACCCCAAAATTAGAGCCATTAACCCATAAAGCACATCAAAGAGGAGTACATTATATTTGGATTTCATTAGAAGTTTTCAAGTAAGATTTGAGGCAAAGTATTAAGTTTACAGAGGGGGCCAAATTCAACCGCATTGCTGGACAACCGGAGGGATTTCGGTCATTAATCTAAGAGGGCAATAGCCTGAGCTTATCCCATGAACTCAAACTGTAGTGAGGTAGGTGCTCGAATCCATCTCTTCATGGATTTTAAAATCCTCTTACAGTTGGACATATCTATCTGCACGTGGCACAGAGCCGCACACACGCTCATGAAGTCAAGGAGGTTGTTCGAGAGGGGTCAATTGAACTCGAGTCCCCGAGGGAGCTTGGGCGAGGTATATCCTGGCTCGACCAACCCGGAGACCTCCAGCAAGTGCGAAGCAGCCTGGCAGATGATATTGATAAGACACATTGATGTGTCAGACCATACCGACAGACATGGCAGGGTCGTATTGACTTGTTAGATGTCACTATAAACTGTGGTTGTTGAAATGTGATAAGCCAAGGATCCGAAGACAATACAACCAAGGCGATGTGCCAGCTCGCATTTGAAGACACTGCAAATGCTGCTAGCCCCATTCAGAACAGCTTCTAGCTGTGATTGTTCCATCATAATCAGATCTGAATAACTACAATACGACATGTGTCCAAATAAGAAACTGAAGGTAGCTGGAGGCCGCTGTTTCCATTGCCAATGGTGTCAGTTATTCATAGGGTTGTATCAACTGCATTAAAGAGAAATTAATAATTGTTGACTATCATTATTACAACATTAATGACATGACATTGGTCCAAGTGCCACTAGCGCAACCAAATGTCGCGCGGAACTCTGATGGTTTGAAATTCACACAAGATTTATAAGCTGTGCAGGTTCCTTTTTGCCTATAAATAGCTCCTTTTGCCTCAGGCTTAAGGTCCATATTTTTAGGAATTTTGAGCCTAGGCTATGCCCAAACTCCCTTGATCACAAGTTCAAGCTTAAGGTTCGATGAGGAATCCCCAAGGTGAGCCCATTTGAGCAACCCATATCCTTCCTAAACCTGTGAATCCAAACCTAAGCTTATTGCCCCTTCAAGCTATTCTATCAAACCAAAAGCGGTCTGGATAATCCGACTTTCTGAGCACTCTTCCTCCTATTTCTACTTACCCCATTAAAAAGTGAAAGCTCAGACTGCACAACCATTCGATCTAAATCGACACCGACTCTGGGCACCGGGCCTCAAGGCCCAACCAATAGTATCAATTTCTCTTTTCTTTCCTTTCATCTGTTACATTTATTCACTTTTAGTTATATTTATGTGTTTTACCTTTTTTCCTCATTTATGGCCCTATTTACTCCCTCTCTTTCTTTCTCTTTAGTATAGCTTTTTCTCCCCTATTCTCTTTACATTTGTCTTCTTATCTTCATAGTTTTATTTCCTTTTCCTAGATATTACATGCTTAGCTTAGGTAGCGGTTTAGATTTTATAGATTCCATGCTCTCTATCTTATTGTTCATTTTACATTTTATAGTTAGATTCTTCAGGCTTGTTTATCTTTATTTCCCTAGCATGCTAGTTTATTTGTGGCTATCCTCTCTTCTCCCTTTGCTAAATCTATTTTTTTGAAATCTCCTTTTTATCTTTAAACCTCTTTAAAAACCTTGTTGTTGAGTTCTAAGGTTGAGATGGGGGGACGCCCTCTTTGCCGGCGGTTTGAGAGGGATAAGGTCTTATAGCCCAACTCTCCCTCGGAATGTAATTTGATGGGACCCATTCTCTTCCAACTCTTTAATTTGTTTGTACCGGAAACCAAGGCAAGGGCAGAGTCCCTTGCCCGTATTTTCGAGTATAAAAACTCACATATTAGAATTTGCAGGACCTTACTAAAAGTATAAATAACGCGTTTTTGTGTAGACCGAGACAAGATGGAATTTAAGTGGTTTGTTCCGTCCTCAGATCTCATATGTAAAAAATACCACATTGCAATTTAAAATATGAAAATCGTTAAAGAGGTGGGACCGCTCAAATTATTGGTTTCGAATCATCACATATATAGGATCTTGTCTTCTTCTAAGGTTATCAGCAGCGCCAGTTGTAGAATCCACTTTTCTAGATCTTTAGAAAGCTCAAAGTTGATAAAATAATCACTAGACTACGCAATTTAAGCTAAAATAAAAAAATTAAAGAATTGTGAAGAGGAGGGAGACTTACCTAGGGACTCGAAACTTGCAGTTTGGGGCTCGGAAACCCGCCGTTCGCCCACCATCTCCTTTTGTTGAATACTTTTTATTGCTGAAATTGTTGTAATTTGATTTAGATGTCTTTGATTTGAAGTTCTAAAGTTGAATAAAGCCTTAGGGTTCCTATGGATGGGGTTTCCCTAAAGAATTCTAAGGAAAGAAGATGATTTTTTAAACGTTTTCAAGGCCTTATTGTGCTTCCTAGTTGTCCTATCAATTTTTGGAGGGTTTTTGGAACTTTTTCTTGTTTTTTAGGATTTTTTAGGGAATTTCTAGCTATTTTTCTAAATTTTTAGATTTTCTAAAGATTTTTCAAGTAATTTTCATGTCTTTCCACAATTTTTGAGGGGATATAGGTTTAGCTTAGGGGTAAGATGGTTGTTTTTAGGACTAATCCTATAGTTATAGTCTAAGTAGGATAGGGTTATTTTAGTCATTTTTTGAGTTATTCCTTTCAAGAACAGGCTTATTGAGTTTATCCAAGGGCACTCTAGAACGAATAGACCGCCTGAGTGCCCATTAGGTCATGCGAGGTACGGCGACTCGTGTGGCACCTAGGTTGCACGAGTTTTCAAGACTTGGCCTGGGCACAACCCGAGGAAGCTCGCGGCCAGGGACTGTTTGGTCATTTTGGCCAAACAATATTTCATGAGCCCTAACTTCCCTAAGGTGAGATAGATTTTTATGATTCTTGGATTGTTGGAAATATCTTGGGGTCTCCTACAGATTCAGATATTTTCGATTCGTTTTGATATAATTCGAATGGGTCTAAGTTTCGATTGGTTTTGATATAATTCGAATGGGTCTAAGTACTCTATGATTCATTAGGCGTAGTGTGGTCCTTAAGACTTTAAATCTACGGTTTCTAGAAATTCCCTTAGCTAGGATTTCTAAGTGGGTGTCCGACAAACATAATGTCATCTTGTGAGATATCATCCCCTTTACAAACCACCTAATCAAGGCCTGTTGTGTGCTTAAAAATTTCAAGCATACTTGACTCACCTTGTGATTCTTATCAAAATATTCTTAAGCTCTTAAAACCTTGAATCAATCCTGGTCTGCACTTTATAACGGAGAATAAATTGTTTTAAGCACCAAATCGCTATTTTCTACTACTGGGATCGATATTTTATGTTATTTGAGATTTCTAGGGTCAAATTGTTAGAATTACAAGTGCATGAAGTTAGGGTAAGTTGTTAAGAAAACAAGGATCAAAATGAAGAATGATCTTATTGTTTTCAAGGCACATCCAAGTGTCTACAAGTTGTTAAGAAAACAAGGATCAAAATGCTTGAGATGGTTTCTCTAGAAATTCTTGATTCTTTGTTTCGTAAATGTCAATGCGCGACCAAAAATCGACTTTTTTCTTCCCCTAAATTTTGAAGTGCAAACTAATAGGATTAAATTGTATTTATTAGAAAAGGAAGATGTATTGATCGGGCTGCAACCCTATTAAAGTAAGCAAAGCCTCACCTCAAAACTCACAAAAAATTACAGTTTTGGAGTGGTTGCTGTGAAAAGTTGCTTTGGTGGAAAAATGTTTGAAAACATTATGGTTCCAAATTAAATGAAAAACTAGAAAACTAACACAATCGAGGCCAAATTCGCCCTCATGTTTCCTATTATGGACACAAGGGGTTTTTATATATATATATACTGGGTACTGAGGAATTCCAATTCCAAAGACTTAAATCTCTATTACAATTTACATCAACCTAAATGCTAGGACAAACACCCTTGATTCAAGTCTTGAAGTCTATACATATAATAATCCTAAAAGACAAAAATACAGACAAAATGGAAATACATCAGTACCATAGGCATATGGGCCCGTATACTTGAAATATTTGCAGGGGTACTGTCCGTGGTCTGCTCCTTTTCAAATCGGGGCTTCAAGTGAGTGCATCAACAACTTTCTCTCTCTATATCAGATTTTTGCACCTTAGATAAGGAAATGGCAATATCAATGATATGTTTCTTAATCAACAACAGATACAATCACTCCTCTTGTCTTTCTACCATACAAAAAAATAGAAAGAGGGGTGCGACGCCACAAATCTCTCCTTCTCTCTCTTAATTCTCCTTTCTTATTGGAAAGTATGGGTTTTAATGGGCATCATGATCTGATAAGCATGAATTTCCATAGGCCCCATCCATTTGTGGACCATTTATCTTTGTCTTCCATGATTTGGCTCAGGATGATAAGCGTATATCTTTGTTTAAATTTGAATGCACTTGTAGGTGGCCTTGATAAACATGCCTTGGTTGGTCTCTGTCTTGCTTGATATTGAATTTGAACATGGTAGAGTTTACCATGTCATCACATGAGAAAATTAGTGAATTTGGTTACTCTTTATCCGTCATTCATTAGTCTGCTACTCACAACATTACCATGTCTTTGTATTTCTTCTGCTGCTTCTTGATGACGAGTCCATTGCCCATGAAACTTGAAGAGATAATAGAGGAATCAGAGATAAACACAATGGTCCAAACTTGACTTCAAATGGGTTGTGGACGAGAGCACTATGGTCCATCAGAGGTAACGCATATCTACAGAAAATTACAGCAGCAAATCCAAGGGTCGCGAGTACAAGCGTTTCCAATACATGGGATTATAGACCCTGGGGATATGATAATCTTATGGAGAGGACTACAACACATATCTCCACAAAATTTGGGCCCGAGCTCCCTGTATATTGGGAGATATCATCCACCATCGGTCAAGCTTTTGCACAATTTATATGACTGTTGTTGCTGCTCTTGCCACTTAAGAACAATATAATGCCACTCTTTTAAGGGTGATAGGGAATCGAGTAAGGAATCCAACGGTCTAAGTCTGATGTAAAAATTCCTCGTAGATAAAAAAAAAATTTAATTTTGGTGACTAGAAGTTATCTTGACTATTATCTGGCTAACGACGCATAAGCATTTGGCTGCCAATGGATATAGATGATGGGTTAAGCCAACTATGAAGGATGCAAAACTTTAGGGTGAGGGGTATAATGCCTTACATATAATCCCCTGAGAGTTTCAGGTCAATCCCTAAAATATCAAGTTTTGGGGTTGTCAGTTAAGGCATATCTTGACTGGCAAAGAATATCGATGATGGGTTAAGCCACCTCTAGATGATATCCAACTTGTATGATTCTTGGAGTAGAGGCATATAAGGCTTCATGGAATATATTTGCAAGGATACACCTCCTTGTGATATCATGTGACAAGGTTTTATTACACTCTTTTTGTCAAATATTTTATCTTAGCAAACAACGGATTTAAAAGACATATCGTACTGCATCAAACTCCTCCAAAATCATGTGAAGAGGTGACATGGCCATTTGGGAATATATGTATCCCAGAGCTTGTCTTGAATTGAGATGGCTTTATGGTCTCTTATCATTGATCATTAGCAAGATGTCGACACCCCGATTCCAATCGAAGAAGCTATAGAAGAACAAAGTACCCTGGGCAAACCACTCAGATACTTGAACCGCTCACACTCATATTAACCCATCCATAAACTAGCCGCCATGAGCCCCAAATAGTTCCACACAACCCAAAGTACTGAAGAAAAGCAAGACATGACAAATCAGGACCACCAAATTGAAGGCATTTTGAAAGTAAAAAGTCCCGACGTTAATGTCAATGGCATCAACGCAGCTCCCAATGGCGACACTAGGATGAAGATACAAAGGTGACACAAATGGGAAGAGAAGGTTCCAATGCCAATTGCCATTGGAATCAGTGCCCCTTAGATATGCACCATGCCTCTGACAATCAAAACAGGAAACAACCTAAATGTATGGCCCTTTAGTGTATGTCAGTACGGACTGACGCGTATCGACGAGTACTGACATGTCAGATGATAGTACAGAAGAGGCTGTCGACTTTGGATTCGTCAAGGATATGTCAAATTAGTAGCCGATCAGTTGATAGAGTCCAAGTGGTCGACTCACACCGTCACTGTTCAGAGAGGTGCAAAGGAAGTTGAAAATGCAACATATTCTGATCGGTCCATAGATTGTACACAAGAGCACCTAGAAGACAACATGTGATTTTTTTGTGAAGAGGCTCCAACTGGAACCAGCAGCAGTGCTAGTGGTGCTGGGCCTCTGACACTCTACCCAAAAAAATGTACTTGGGTCAAGTCACGTGATTAAAGAGTATTTAATTCTGTTGACTGCATTTAATGGTAATTAATGCGAATCTGGTGCCATTGCCAGTAGTGCCAAAGCAAGTCCAAAGGGCGACGGAAATTGAAGGGCCCAGATTGCACTAAAATCAATTCAATAGTGATTATGCGACTATTTTTCCTATAAATAAGGCACTTGACCTTGAGTCTCAAGGCCAATATTTTCATACCCTATGCGTAAGCTCTATCAGATCGAGCCCGAATAATACTTGAACTCTAATAGACTCAAAACCAAGCCTTTAACCAAGGCCTTTTACACTCTAATTTGAAGTAGATAGCCAAGCCTTTTGGATCCTCTTCCATCTATATTCATTTGCTCGTTTAAACTTGAAGGACTGTGATTGAACGTGCAACACTCTATTCTGAACCTACACTGACTCCGGGCACCATGCCTAGGGGCCCAACCTCAAGTATCATTTTTTTTTCTTTTCCTTCTCTGTTATTATCATTTATTAGCATCTTTTAATCTTATTTTTATGTTTATGTTGTTATTAATGAGTTCTATTTAATGCTTTATTTACATATTTATTGATATCTTTATTTCATTTATTGCTTTATGTCCCTCACCATTTTTAAAATTCATTCATTAAATCTCTCTCTTTCTTCAGTAAAACATCTTCAGAATCTCCCTTGAACTCTAAGGTTAAGGTGTGGGGGAATCCGGCTTTGCCGCCTGTTCAAGCTGGATACGGCCTTGTCGCCCGATTCTCCCCCATAATATAATTTGAGGGGCCCATTTTTCTATTAATTTTTGGACACGTTTGCACCCGAAACTAAGGTGCCAAGTTCCCTACTGTATTTTCAAGTATAAAGACAAGAATGAACATATTGAGATATCATGTGGAGAGACATATATGGCCTTAGGAGTATATGTTTCCTAGAGTCTGTCTCGAATTGAGATGGCTTGACACCTTTTATGATCGGTCGTTAGTCAAGGTGCACATACTTGATTGATGATGGATAAGAAAAGTATATCATACCACATGAAATTCCTCCAATATCATGTAGAGAGACGTATACTAGCCTTATGAGTATATGTATACTAGAATTAGGCTCAAATTATGATGGTTTGACATTCCCATTATCCTCGGACATTAGTTAGGGCATATATGGGTTGACTAATGATCATGACTCTTTAAGGCAAGTAAGGGCCTTCATATAATGAGTCCTAGGCATATCATGTCTGCATATCACATCATAAGTGATATGCCTATCTTTGCAAATATCTCTTAAACAATCAATATCCATTGTTTTCTTTGGTTTTATCCATCATCTGCTAGGATATCAATATGGCATCTGTTTGATGTCTATCCCATGGTCACGCCTTCAAATTCATTGGCACGTCGAAGTGTACTTGGTCTCACATGATGACCAAAAATATTAACATGGAGTAAGAAAACCTTTAAATCAAGAATCTCGACCTTGACCATTATGGTTAAAAAAAAGAGATTTCAAACAATAAGGATAACATATATTATAATACATCATCTAGACCATCCATTTTGCCCTAGAATAAGTGTTTGCGGATTTTCATGTACAAAAATACTACCATTATCAAGAGCAAAAAGAACAAAAGAAAGAAGACCTTTCGTTTCATACAAGGTGTTGATATTTTGTTACTTCTGAAATGGAATAATTTAAATCATCACAAAAACCGGATGTCAAAGTTATTCTTGTCTGGCTTCTGTTTCTATGATTACTAAGATCCAACTATTTTCTGTGATATGTTAATGGTGGGAATGGAGGGTGGGAAATACTGAGATCAAACTTCTTCATGTTTTGATTGTCCTTCTATGGCTATGGTTACATCCCTTGGAACCAAGCCTTTTGCATTATTTTCTTCTACCATGCTTTCATCTGTAATCTTGACATTGATGTTATTTTCTTTCACTGGGAAATCATGTATTGTGTCATTCGCTTCAACCTTGATCTCGACATTGGTGCTATTTTCTTTCACTGGGCAATCGTGTAGGCCATCATTTGCTTTCACCTTGCCATCCTTTGCTTTGGCCCACAACACAAAGTAAAGTCCAAAAATAACCAGAGCTGCGCCTAATATGCTGCATAGTTGTAAACACAAAGCTTAGCTTAGATTAAGCTACAATAGTATAACCAAGCATTAGTTGTTCTATAGGTGATCTTAGGACCAAATATCATTCTTAGAATGTTATTTTTTGGGTTATTTAGGCTATAGGGTTTCTAATATAGATTATTTTAATTTTTTAGGTAATGATATTTGCTTTTCGTGTAGTAAAACATGAGTTTCAATAATTCAAAGTTTTTGGATTTTAGTGTAAAGAAACTCATTAATATGTTTGATGAAAATGAATTTAGAAAAGTATTGTTTAAGATAAAAATTGCCTAAACATGCTATGTACTTA
Source organism: Amborella trichopoda (assembly GCF_054954075.1). NCBI lineage: Eukaryota > Viridiplantae > Streptophyta > Magnoliopsida > Amborellales > Amborellaceae > Amborella > Amborella trichopoda. The sequence continues at coordinate 34,520,224 of NC_142346.1, forward strand.
TGCCATAAACATATTTCTAGGTATGTTCTTCATACTTATCTAATGGAAAATAAAGGAGATACAAGTTGAGCTTTCTTTTGTTTTTTTTAGCTTTCTTAGTTAACTTATATGCATGAACATCACATGCTATTTGGTGGATTATTTAACAGATGCTGTCGTGACCAACCTGGAATGGAATTGTGGCACCTCGTCATCTTGACCAACTAGCCTTGAGCTCATTTCTAATAGGATTAATATTTAAAAAATATAAAATGTAATACAAAACAATCCAACAATTTTTAATTATATTGACTGGCCAAAATTGGTCAAATATTGATTTTGATGAGTTTTTAACCAAATCTCAGTTCTGCATCAAATTGAACCGGCTCAGACACTAGTCGTTGGCTTGACATTGGTATGCTTTCAAATAAGGTAAATTTCTCTTAGTATTTTTTTGAGTTTTATTTTTTGATTTTCACTTCCAAGGTCCTTTTTGAAATTTAAAGAGTTTTTATATTTCATATTTTGTACTCATGTACCACTTTTAAAGAATATGTTTTGATTTTATTTTTCTACATATAAAATAAATTGATTTTGATGAGTTTTTGACCAAATCTCATTTCTGCATCAAATTGGACCGGCTCAGACACAAGTCGTTGGCCTGACATTGATATGCTTTCAACTGAGGTAAATTTCTCTTAGTATTTTTTTGAGTTTTATTTTTTGATTTTCACTTCCAAGGTCCTTTTTGAAATTTAAAGAGTTTTTATATTTCATATTTTGTACTCATGTACCACTTTTAAAGAATATTGTATATTTTGATTTTATTTTTCTACAAATAAAATAAAGCTCGAATTTGGGGCATCCATACTTCTCACTATCACCCACCTATTAAAATAAAAATAAACTAAAAAAGAATAACCAAAATACATGTGAATATTTTGGGAGTATTTTGATTATTTTTTATATTTTATATAGGTATATGACGGTGAAAATTGTGGACACCCATATTCTAATGCTGGAAAATAACATCAGATCATTTCAAGTGAAATTCACCTTCCCACATGAGTGTCTACGTGAAGAAGTACGGGCTCTAGGATGGCCACTACCACCGTGCTAACAGGATTGAATGTTGCTGCAAAAACCGGGCCTTTCTTTCTAATACACCAAGTTTGAACCAAGTTCCCTATTCCAGTGCACAGTACTCCCTGCATGTAACAAAATTCTACAGAAATTTAGTCACAATAATTTAACGGTTTCCCCCAGCCCCCCCCAAAAAAAAAAAAAAAAAAAAAAAAAGAAATGAAAAAAGAAAAACAACAACGGAGAGAGAAGTAGATTATTACACTGTAGGTATAGGAAAAGAGGCTCAAGTTCCATTCCAATCTCCAATCCTTGGGTTTGTTCATGAATAATGAAATTATAGAGCATTGGATTGTACCCATGAAGCACATCAATGCGGTGAGCGATAAGTTTGCAGGATAATCTTTGAAAGCAGCTGCCTGTAATAATCAATGGAGAAATTAAAAAAAGTGGGGGACAGAAGAAATATGCTCATACAAGCGAAGGAGAGCTCCTAAAAAAAATGAAGCATCATAATGAAATGCCACAATCTGTGTTTGAAAATGCAGCTTGGGGTCCCCAGGCGGCTCTAGCAACAACTAAAGTCAAGTGGCATAAAAGAAATTGAATAATACATGGATAGAAACATTGGTACTTCCCTCTAAATTTCTATTTTATTTGAAAATAAATTTGAATTGGAATTTTGTAGAATATAATATTTTCTATTCTGAATTATTTAATGAAAAATATTTAAGTAGATTTTAATTAAAACTATATATAAAATTATAAATAGTAGAATATAAATCTAAAATAGATCAAAAAAATACTTCCTAAAAGGATAAAAAAATGGTACAATTTTTTAAATAGAATTTTAAAATATAAAAATTAGCTGGTCTAAATTCATTTTTAAGATGTAATGTTTTCCGGCACACATAATTCTCCCCCTTTTTTTTTTTTTTGTTAAATAACTAGTTTGGTAGGTCATTACCTGAGATTTTTGAGTCTGAAAAATACTTCTAGATAATGTTTTTTATACCAAAGGGAGTAAACAGATAATATATTCCTTCGGACCATATAACTTTTTTTTTTTTTTATGAAAGAGAGAACTTGTCTTATTCTCCTATCTTGTGTTGTCATGGCCGACAGGATGGATGAAACATAAAACGAAAAAGGGCCACTAGGGGGTTGTTGTTGTAATTTTTGTTAAAGCTACACTCACATGGTAATATAAGAAAAAAAAAAAAGGTGTCCGTACGTACGTAAAAAGCAGAGGAAATAAATATGAAACTAACGCATGCACAGAAATAAATAAATGACATGATGCAGTACGGTAGCAGCATCACCTGATACATTATCCATGCCGACCAACTTGTAATGCTTATTATACACAAAATTGAACCCAAAATCCAATTCTTTTGTGAGGCAATAGATGAATGGGGGGTATCCAGAAGCTTGAGAATGGCTTTTGGTGCTTTCAAGAAGCTGGAGATGTTAAGGGTATAACCCTTGTATAATGTGATCATCATTGCACCTCCTACACATAGAAAAATGCCTACAACCTTTGCTTGCCCTGTCCTCTTCTTTAATTGCAGCTTCTCCATTCTAGAAAGAGGGATAGAGAGAGCGAGAGAGAGAGTTAGAGATGAATTATGGAATTATTAAATTACAAAATCAAGAGAATTCCAAATGGAGAAAGGATGGCTCTGTTTGACATCCTAGTGTTCATACTAAGCATATTTCTATTTGGCTTTATGGACAATCTTGTATTAAAAAAAAACAATAATATTAATTTAGTGAAAGAACATACAATTTTTTTTCTCTTTTTTTTTTGAAGGTGTCATTTTTTTTGAAGGTGTCATTTTTTTTTTTTCTGAAGGTGTCATTTTTTTCATTTTTTCTTCATTGTGGTTTTTATTTTTGAAAACCACAATGTGGCCACTAGGTATGGGGGTCCTACTACCACGGCCCAGCCCCTTTCCTACAACGTGCAACTTTCTGGACATAGATGCAGGAATGAAAAATTCCTTCTTGCCTGAAGTGAAAACTGGGACACAGTGGTCGCATGTTGCTGATAAGTTAGATTTTGTTCCTTAAGATGCCAAGCAAATAGTGACTTACCAAGCAGGCAAGCCACTCATTCAAAAATTGAAAACCACAACGTGGTGATTAGGTATGGGGGGTCCCATTACCACGACCCAGCCCCTTTCCTACAGCATGCAACTTTCTTGACATAGATGAAGGAATGAAAATATTCCTTCTTTTCGCGTAAAGTGAAAACAGGGGCACAGTGGCCGAATATTGCTGATAAGGTAGATTTTGTTCCTTAAGATGCCAAGCAAATAGTAACTTACCATGTAGGCAAGCCGCTCATTCGGGGATTGAAATCCACAACGTGGTAAATAGGTATGGGGTCCTATCACCATGACCCAGCCCCTTTCCTACAACATGCAACTTTTTAGACATAGATGAAGGAAAATATTCCTTCTTTTCGCCTAATGCGAAAACTGGATCATGATGGCCGCATGTTGCTGATAAGTTAGATTTTGTTCTTTAAGGTGCCAAGCAACTAGTGACTTACCAAGCAGGCAAGCCACTCGTTCATGCATAAGTTTTATGGCAGACTTTTTACTAAAGCCTTTGTCCAAACAGGGGTTAAGAAAGCAGAGAAAACTCGAGCAGAAGAAACTCATTGATTTACCTGAAAATAACCGCAAGGACAGAGATAATTACAGGAATGAGATTGGAGAGTGTGGCGTAAAATGTAGAGGAAGTGTAACCAAGTCCTGTGATGTAACTTATTGGCGTGATAGTGTTTCTGCAAGTATTATTAATGAGTACAATCCAACATTCAAGAAAAATATCAATACGAACTATCAAAACATAACATTTAACAAAATAATAAGACAGTGCAAAGCTCACCCTAATAGTCCAAGCAAGAAGATCTGCAAGGTTTGTTTTAATCGTAGCGGAGGACGTTTTTCCCTGCAATAAACATGTTAGTTTCTGATAGTGAGAATGATAATTGTACACACACGCACACAGAGAGAAAGAAAGAGACGGTACCTCTCATAAAAATAGGCAAGTGGGGCTAGAGTCAAGGTAGCCAGTGCAGCGCGATAAGTAACAAAAGCGTAAGTATTCATTCCTTGAGCGAGGGCGGCCTTGGTGATGAGGAACATACCAGCGAAGGAGACGCGCACGAGGATTTGCGAGATAGCAGGGCCATAGATTGCCATCTTTCTCTATCAATCTCCTTCAATCCTAAGGTGTAAAACCAGTCTAAGAAACTGGGTTGTCTAATGGTACTACCCTTCATGCAGTTTAAATAGGCAGTCACAGGATGCTTCTTAGAAATTGTAGTGGACCCTTTTTTATTAAATAGAGGGAAACGTTTCAATGGGTAGTGGGCCCTTTTGTTAAATAGAGGGAAATGGAGTCATACGTATAAAGTGTTTGAGACGAAAATACATAATAAAAATAGTAGTTTATAAGGAAATTTAGATTGTTCTGGTAGTTTTATTATTTGTTAGATTGTTTTGTTTGTAAATCTTTATAATCAAAGGATGTCATTTGGCATGTATAATTATCTCTGATCTTATTTGGCATGTATAATTATCTCTTTTTGGGTCAATAAATGAATATTGATTCTCCAAAAACTTAACATGTATAATTATCTCTGATCTTATTTGACATGTATAATTATCTCTTTTTGGGTCAATAAATGAATATTGATTCTCCAAAAACTTAACATGTTCATTGTATTCAGGCATATACAAAAGTGTCAAGAGAAAGCAATAGATAGTTACACACGCGGCTCTATAGCTTTCCACTTTTTCCTCCATCTGATATCTTCTGCCCCTTTCAGTCAAAGTCAAGAATTTTTCTCTCATAATCTAACCTAATGTTTTATCGAATTGCCTATCTATGCCGGCTCGATCTTTCGAACACTGAATTCGTCAACTATCTCTCTCTCACCCACCTGCTTCAAAGCTCATGAATGAACCCCAATTCTCTCCTAATGCATCCGTTAAAAGGCGCCATCTCCTCAAGAATAGAATTTAAGGATGCACCAGAGATTTTAAGCCCATTGTCAGTGATAAAGCAGCAACCATAAAGGCAAAGACTTTCAGTTCATTACAAATGTGTGCAATCACTGATGAAGCAAATGTACTACAAAGTTCTTGGCATAGAAGCTCCCAACCTCTTGCAAATAAAGATGGGTTATGACGTTAAAGATGTGGCTGAGTTTTACATTGCCTTGTGACGTTAAGAGGGTAGCTTCTCTATCTCCCCAACCATACAAAACCAGAAGACCTATAATTTTCTGCATAAAACATTAATGAAGAAAGAGGAAGCCATATCCTTTGTTCAACGTTTTTTTTATTTTTAATTTCCTGCAACTTGTCAATGAATCCAAGAGCCAATTCTCCAGGCAAAGTCTTTCCATGGCAAATTCACCTAGGCAAATTGATCATTCACCTGTTCAAATTGATCAACGCGATCTAAACTGGTCCAACTCGAAACCCACTCCTTTACTATCAACAAAAGTGGTCGAAAGGTCCTGCAATGAGCAATAACCAGCAAGCCGTTGAAAACATATATCCAAAAGCTAAAACCATACATATTTAACCAGTGTATCGGGACTTGGCAATGCAGGGCCCGAGTTTCTCCGAGGTGTGTGTACAATCGGGGGTATTAAAATTTAAAAAAAAATACAAAAAATTGTAAAATATGTGGGATTGATCTATAGTTTTCTTGTGTATGCTTTATATGTTTTTGGCTTAGTGTTTTTTGCCGCAAATCCCTATTTTTATATTTCCCATTTTCTTGGATTTTTTTAAATGCCCCAAATTATAGTACTTTTTAAGCTTAATTGAATTCCGAAATATTTTTCTTGTTTTATTTTTATTTTAATACATTTATTTTTTATTTTTTTGATCTTTTTTCTTCATTTTTTTCAATTTATTTAGGGGAATTTAACAATACACCCATGAGATAAGTGGAATGGGCCTCAGAGCATAGGAATGAACAAAGCAGAAAGACGGACACAAATATACATATAGGGGAAGATTTACATGGAAAATAAGGTTGAAATATGATTTTGAGCTAGAGAAAAACGAACGAAAAATCTAGGTTCATCATCTTTGTTACCTAAACACCTAAGTTTTTTAGCACATACATGCCAACAAGTCATACCATTAGACACGGGGGTGTTAGAAACATTTTTAGCATGATACCATTAGACACGGGGGTGTTAGAAACATTTTTCATAGAATATTGTTGGCCGATACATAGTAGGCTCACCGAATTAGAGCCCTTTCTCATGAATGCGGATGCGCTCAGTGGAACAAACATGAATATATGAGACACAAAAATTATGTCAACGTAAATGTGTGTGTATGAGTGGAAAAAACATACAAATTAAAGCAAATAACTTATTGGCATCAAGATTTATGTTGTTCATCTTTTCAGGTTACGTTTAAGGGAGAAAAAGACAAATTCATTATTAACTCAACAATTACAATAGTCTTCTAAGAAACAAACTTTATCGGGCTCATTGATTTCTTTTAAAGACTTTCTGTCTAGGTTTTCCTCTTTGAGGTTCTTTTCTATCTCAAAGACTTCTTTTCTTTCTAGAGGCTTTTCTCTCTAAAAGAAAATGTTATCTCTTTCTCTCCCTTCTCATTTTTCTTCTCTGCAAAAGAAACCTTTATGTATTTTTCAATACACCAAAAAGAGTCTGCCGGATCAAGGGAGGAGCGCTCAAACATTGCCCAAGAGAGATGGCCTTGGTTGAAACCCACGAGCGCACAAATCTTTTTCAAGAGAGGAGCACATAGGTTTTGGTTAAAACACCACAATAGGCCCATCACATGATTGCTTTTATAATAGGTAAATGGGATAATGACCAATATGGAAAGAGTATCCTACACTTTCTAAAAAGGTGGCTCATCTCTATCTCTTTTTCAGTAAGAGATAAAAGGAAATACTACCCATATCAATCATATGAGACACCCCAAATTTTATGGGATCATGCTTTATAACAAGTCATATTTTCATCTTTCCAAAACTACCCATATAGAAAAATAATTTTCATTGGTGTCCCTCCCTCATGGGATGGGATACCCAACAATCTCCCCCTCCGATCCTAGGAGGGTGGTTTCCTTCGTATATTAACTAGATGCTCAGATGGCACGCATGCTACCCGTGTTTCTATATGACTCTTGCTTGTCTTTAGACAAGAACTTCGTATCACATCCGACACTCTCCTGTCGGTATAGATTTCCCTAGTTGCGACAATTTCTCACCTTTCTGAGCTTGGATTACCATACAACAACCCCCCTACAAAAGTATCAAGTATCTCGAGATTGACTTCTTAGAGTTTATTTCTCCAGTGATGCCTTCATCTGTGTACCCATGTAATACAGGTTTTCCTCCCCTAAAGCAAAAACACATTTTGGATGTTCCTCTAAGATACCTAAATATCCAATTGATTGTTGCCCAGTGTTTCTTGTTAAGATTAGCGATGAATCTACTCACCATGCTTATGCTGCGTGTGCTTCCTAAAGCTGACCCATGGGGATCTTTCTGTATATTTTCCTTCTTCCTCTTTGTTGAAAGGATCTGCCTGGTATTTAACTCCCGCGCCTTCTTGCCTTTCGGCAACTTTAACGACTGATAGGTGTGATTCTTATATAAGGATTTGTTCTCATCTTACATAACTTTATCCCATACCCCTTTGTATTTGTCGGCCTCAACTTCTTGGTAGATTTTTAGTACCCCTTTTAGTGTATAGGATATACTGTGATGTGGGGTAATTGGAAGAGGGTTTATGTCCCCCTAAAGGACCTTCTCGATTCAACTGTAGGCAGTACTTTTTGGATAGGCTGCTCTCCTTGCTCCTCATCACTCCGAATTGACATGTCAAATTCTTTGGACCCATCGTCGCGTTTAACTTCTCCCCCATCTTCATTTACCATGATGGGAGTAAATATTACTAGTTCTGGGCCATTGAAAATTTGTGGCTTTGAGACCTTTTTCACGTCTTCAATAGTATGGTCTTCTTGAAAGACCACAGTTATACCCTTGATCACCTTCTTGTTCTCAAGTCCACATCTTATAGCTAAACTCTTTATCTGAGTACTCTACAGAGATGCATAGGAATGCTTTCTCATTCAATTTGGATCTTTGTTCTTTGGGCACATGCACCTTCTTTGAACACCATCAAGTGTAAATGAGAGATATCTTTTTCTGTCCAAACTCTCTCTGAGATCTAACCAATCTAGAGTAAACCACATGGATTGATTTATTAGGTAGTATGTTGTGAGGACTGCTTCACCCCAATACAACTTGGTGGTGGATGACATACTCCTAACTCTGAGAACCTTTAGTAGCTTGTGTATTTCCCTTTCCACTTTAGCATGGAAATCCAAAAAGATCTCAAAAACTTGATCTTTCCTTTTCACTCACATCTTTCATGAAGCATCATCGATGATGGGGACAAGGTATGATGTGCCACCAAACAACTTGACATCCATGGGACCACACACCAGATCTGGGATTTTCTTAAAGCCCTTTGGAGAAAAAGGCTCTACGTTGTTTGTCTAGCAAACAGTGGTCACATGGGGTTAGAGATGCACACATCTCCCTTCCCCACTATCTTTTGAGGAACCGCAGTTCTCCATCTTTATAGAGCCAAAATCTTCAGCTCTGTAAGAAGCAAAATAACATCTTTGTAGAGTAACATTAAACAATGCTCTGGTATCCACAACCCAATCCGAGTTGCATGATTCACCACAGTTTTTGACCACATCAACATTTGTAGTCACTGCAGTGGTTTCCTGCCATCCTGACATTGTCCTCATTCCGCTATTTCTTGAGCTTCTACCAATCTTTCTTGATGCTTCATTCCCTGCCACAATGAAAACATGTGATTTCTTTTCTTATCTTCGATCTAGCTGTATCATTTGTATGATGTGAAATATTTTTTTTTAGAAAATCATTATATGAAACATAAATATATTTCCTAATGAGATAAGGATTTTTATTTGTTATAGGATTCATAATATTTATATATATGAAATGAGGGAGAAAGGAATATGTGTGACCTATTTCATTTACCTTACAAGAAAGGTGAATTTCCTCTAGAGAGAGGCAAGGGCCTCCTACATAGAAAGGGAAGAGCCTTTAAAGGAATCTCTAGAGGGAGAAGTGAGCTTCCAGCGAGAGAAATGGTTTGTCTGCACCTTGCGTAAAGAGAAATGTTTATTTTTTGAAGAGAAGCAGTTTCATAAATATTTGTGGGGTATCTCCTTTCTAGAGTGAAAGTTGATTTCTCATTGCTGTTGCATCTATATCTAGTGTATTCTGTAATGTTTATCAGAAGTAAAGGGAATCAAGATTGACATGTAATATTGGCCGAGAGAGTTGTTTCAATGGTTGTTCAACTGGGTATTGTCGATGGTTAGTAAAACACCTTTTAAATCCTAAAATCTGTGATGTACTATTATCGATATAGTGGATTTCAATTTGCCATGCCAATGGATGTATCCCTTTGTGATGCGTAAAATACTGATGTTCGTTTTGCATTATTTTTTCCTGCTTTATTTGTCATGGTTATTGCCAACTGTATTTTTCTCTCTCTTTATTTGCGCATCAGGCTTTAGGGTTTCTCTGGACAACCACTATATGGGTTATTAGAAGAAGAGTATCTCATAAAAAATTAATATATTCCACAATATTATTTCTAGTTGTTTACTACGCACCATATATTATGAATAATATTATTTAGTTTTTTGTTATGATAGTGTAGCGTAGGCCTAATATAACACCGATTAGAAAGTACGATGTTGTTCACGTGGAAGGATCTAAAATTGCAAGAGGAATACTCAGAAGAACATAGATGGAAGTAGTGAGTAAAGATATGGTGATTTATGGTCTTGTTGAAGATATAGCCTATGATAGAGCAGCCAACCTCAAATAGTTGGGATAAGACTTAGATGATGATGATCAATTTTTTGTTGTGATAAAGAGAGATCTTTTCTTTTTCTATCCACCCTTGGTAAATGGTGCGGGATCTTATAAAGTTACACTGAATTAAGTAAAATCGACTTTTCAAAAAGATAAATTTATCGCTGAAATTGCCCACAAGTTTATCCATTATAATTTTGTGATCGACATTATAGTTTATCTATTATAATTTGGTGATTGACACCATCAACTGCTATAATCTAAAAGAATGGAGAAAGCCAATTTTTCCACTAAGACACCCATGGCCTAATTTGCGCATTATGTGTTTCATACTACATTTATACAATTATATACCTCTAAACTCCAACGTCATAACCCATCTTTATTTGCAAGAAGTTTGGAAGCATCTATGCTAAGGGTTTTGTAGTACCTTTGTTTTAATTGCTTGGTTGTAAGAAGGTTTTGGTGATAGAACATGCCTCTTTAAGACATAGGTTTCGGATTAAAAATGAAAATATTGATCAATTCTTTAGTATAATATGATAATATTGTTCAATTCTTTACTATAATCTGCCTCTTTTGTATTAAGGTTTTGAATTGAGTATTATTTTCTTGATCAACTTTTTGACCAAAAAAAAAAAGAGAGAGAAAAAAAAAGATCTTAGTTAGGTTATTGTCTTATGGTGGCCACACACACATTTGCACTTGGCTTTTGGAATATTTGGCTTGAAAAGTTGATGCATCAATTAATCATTCTTTACATTTATTCATTATGCCTTATGATAGTGGTGTCATAAAGCCCAGTCTCGTACGTCGTACCTCTTTGTAAGGAACTCAACAACTTCATCTTTTACCCTTTATAGAATAAGGAATATCAAGGATTGCTCCACCATTTGGGCGATGCATTTCAACATATGCTTCCCCGGGGCACAAAATATCCATAGATGTTAAGCGACGGTCCCTCTGAAAATGAAAAAATATCAATGGCATATAAATTTTCTTAAAAAAATCATCACTCTTAATTTTTAAAATTTATTTTTTACATGTTATTGTTCTCCATGTTTACATGCACCCGAAAGATTAAATCCAAAATCTATCTCAAGAATAGATTTTGAGTAGGAGATGCATATGTGCATACGAGTCATAAGACACATAGAAACGATGTCCCTTTCACTATTTTCCAACCCACGACGAGCGCAGCAAAACCACATGGAAACCACGATGGGGCCGAAGTGCTGCCCATTCGGTCCATCCTCGAATACCTTGCGCCTGCGTGTGAACAAAGGGTAAAAGGAAATTATATGGGCGCAAAAATATTCCATTATCCTGATTCAATCCCCACTAACAATGAAGTGGAGGGCCTTGGATTAGTTGAGTACCATCAAGTAGGCGATCGACCCCGAGGGGCTCCTCACCACATGATCGAATATGGCTTTGCCAACGAGAAATTACATTGGCGAATTTATTCCACCATCCCCCACCACTAACAATGTAATGGAAGGCCCTTGTAAGTGCAATATTTCTTACTGATATATGCCACCTAAATTGGCTCCCGCATGTAATCATTCTATAAATGGGGTGGTTTGTATAAGGTTGCAACTTTAAATAATGGTGCACCTCCAAATTTAACCCTACAGTGTAATTTTGGTGTCAAAAAAATCTTACGATGCCCTGGAAATCCGTTTCATCTCTAATTATGAAATTATATCTGATTATGAAATTCTAAATTTTAAAAATGATTGAAATCAAATAGATCTATAACCATATAAAAATCTTGAAAATGGATCGTCCAGATAATGTGTTGATGCGCTTTTTTAGACTCAAAATCTTCCTTTTTTGCGAGATGATCAAATAGAGGGTTTCCCAACATCGGTGGCATCCCTTTCCGATGATTAATGAAGTGCACATTAATTCTACAATTTAAGATTGCGGCCTTATATAAACTTTTTCCTTCTGTAAATGGTTTGAGATTCCATTCCATGACAGAAGGAGCCCTAGAAGATGATCGGCTCTTATGTTTGATTTAATGCCTAACAGAGGGATCGCCCTTTTTGCAGAAAAAATGGGAGAGCTAGATTGAAACATAAGGTCCCTCAATCTGAGAGCTCATATATTTCAGACCGTTCTTCGTTGGTGATACAAGCTTAGAACATAGTCAAAAAATCCTGCGCTCCGATTAGAGCATCACCCAAATTTACTTCCATGGGTAAAACTCTGTATAGGAGTAGGACTCCAAATTTCGGAATGCTCCAATCTTCTCAACCTAGTGAACAATTTTAAAAGAAAATAGTTCATAACACTCTGTAATCGCCTCCAAAAAAAAAAAAAAGAAAAAAAAAAGGGCCTCATATTGAATAGAGATAGTTCAATTTGGAATAAAAAGGTCTAAGTAGGAACTCGAAATTATTGTATTTTTTTGTTTCTGATTAGTTGTGGAGATTATAATTAAGAGATTTTTTTGTTTTGGAGTAAATAAAAGATAAAAAATATAGAATAAGACAATTTACCTTTTAAGGAGATCACAAACACATTTCACTATTAGATTTGAAATCAGCACTAGTTGGCATGCCATTGATGAACTCATATTTAAAAATGTTTTTTCTCGATGAATCTTACGCGTTGCTTCTCCAATGCTAAGGGTAATAGCTTCATTGTGGCAAATGGTAAAAAGTCTTCCAGAAGCTAATGATGCTGCTGACGGCCATTGTTAAGAATGGAGTTTCTGTTTCCTTTTTGCTTGTTTCTAACGATTTGATTCCATTGCAACCTCATGCTTTTGAAGTATCTTATTAATAAAGTCCATAATATTCGTCTTAAACAAATGGTAAATATTTTATCAGACTATTCCCTTGGAACACCCCTTTACTTAGGTCATTTACACCGAAGGATCAAGTGTACAATATGTACTCCTTCGCTTGTACTCCACTACACGAAGGTCCTAAATCCCAACGATGAAAATTGGGGAACAAATATGATGGACCCACTTTTGGAGCTGCGCATGCCCGGTTTTTTTCCCAAAAAACAAGAAAAGAAAAAAAAGAGGTGGTTACTTTGTTGTATGCTGCATAAAGTTAGTGCCTATTGACCTTTACTATTTGAAGGCGACCTCCTCAACCGGGTGAAAAAGGTTAGGTAACCACTTTCAAAATTTTGCAAGTAAGAATATAATATAAAATATCAAACATTAACTATTTCTTATTAAATGTTAATTATGTAAAGGATTATCTACAATCGAGTGAACTGTACAGTTAAAAATGAAAAACTAGTAAGCATAAATAGATAAGGGACTGTATATTATGAGACTGTTTATCTTTGTATCAAAGATGTCACAATTATTATAATCATTTGATGTAAATTTGATGGCTTAGGTACATCTTCGAAAAAATTTCATTTTATTTTTTGGCCTAATCAATGGAATAAATGTAAGTGCTTTTTTTCACATCAAATGGGTAAGATTAATTGTGATGTACTAAATGTAAAAAGTCTCATTTTTTTTTTTTGATGTACTAAATATAAAAGGGTCTCATTATATACTTTTCTAATAGGTAAAGTTGTGAGAAATAAGAATAAAATAAACTCTGAAACTCCATCATGATGTGACTGCCTTTTAACATCTAATGCGTGCCAGCAAACACATCTCTAGCCACCCAATCGGCAAATCAGTTCCCTTCTATATTTATATGCAAAATATCGTTTTGTTTCTACTATCATGATTTTTTAATGAAAAAAGTATATATAAGGGAATTGCCGGAATGCATATTTGAGTTAGTTGGACTGTGGTGATTGAAAGATAGTTTGACGGTAGTCATTGAAACACTATCTTGAACGATGGATAGCTCATGCAGGCGAGTACGGTTGCATAGTAATCACGTCTTTATTTCTATTTTTCAGTAATTCATTGGGAAAGATTGACCCTACTTATTTTTTTCAAATAGTTTTGAAGCTAGTTTTTGAAATCTAATTTATCTTTTAAATTTTTTATAATTCATCAACATCAGACATCAACACCCAAGAAACTCTACTATTTGAGTTGTACCAGGAAATAACATTAGCTGAAGCCTCCCTATGATCACTTTATTATTGCTATCAGATAAGCACAATGCTCTAAGAGTTTGGCTTTGTTGATTGTGCATGCACCAGAAAGGCAGAGGAAGATAAAATCATATTCCCAAGGTCATCCTATCACAGTCCCCCCAACAATGCTTGTTTAGGGTTGTCTGTAATGATAGCATCAAAATTGAGTTTGATCCAGCCACTTGGTGGTGGTTGCCATTCTCGAATTTTTTTGTCCTAATCAAATAATAAAGGATGAAATTTTTATAGGTCTTAGGTTTTATGAAAGCAAAATAAAGCCTCATATCAGATCCTCATCCAGAAATTACTTTCAACGATAGAAATCTCCACGATAGATCTACAATCAATTTCCAACACCGACAATAAGATTTCAAATTCAAAAAATAGTACTGATCTTGATATCAGAAAGGCACAAGGTTTTAAGAGTTTGGCTTCGTTCAGTTAACATTCAAAAAACCAAAAAAAAAAAGAGTGTTTGGCTTCCTTGATTGTGCATCCACCATAAGGGCAGATGAAGAGAAAATTATATTCCCAAGCTCATCCCACAAGAGGCCCCCAACCATTGAGTTTGATTATTCACTTGGGAGTGGTTGCAATTCTTGAGTTCGTTTTTCTCCCTTATCAAATAAAAAAATAAGCAATATATTTTTTACACGTGGGGTTTATACAAGGGAGTGGCTTTACGAAAAAAAAGCAGTGCTGACCTTCAAATAGTGCAAGAAAATATTGCTCTGGTACCGGAAACAATTAGAATGGCTTGACAACGTGTTTCTCGTTACAAGATTTAAGTTCCAAACATGGCGTAGATCCAGTAATTCTACAAGTCCAAATGATATGCTGTAATATGTATTATTTTAAAATTTGAACTTTTTTTTTTAGATTTATAACTCGTCAAGGTTGACATGCTCAATTTGATTGGTTTTGGACATTAAGAGCAAACTTTTATATTGACCTTAATGGTGCAACCATATATATATAATTTCAAGTGATTTGGATTTGTATAAAAAAAGCTGAGGTTAGTCCACTAGCTCATATAAACATATGAGCCCAACGGTTCATATTGAATCTAGGTAGATCTGACGATCATGGATGTCCGTAGTGTTTGAATTTTAATTTTTTTCTACAAATCCAAATCACTCGAAATTTTAAGAGTGTGTTCTTCAAAAAAAGTCGAATCTATGAAAAATATCAAAAACATATTTTATATGAAATAAATTGACCAAATACTACCGAAAAATTTCAAGAGAATTTTGGTCAATTTTTATTTCACGAATTATTTTTTTTATATTTTTATTAGGTGCACCTTGATGAGAAGAATACACGCCTAAAATTTCAAGTGATTTGCACTTGTAAAAAAAAAAAAATTAAAATTCCAAAACTTTCGGACAATCGTGAACATCAAATCGGCCCAGATTTGATCTGGGCCGTTGGGCGTTTACCATTGCGGTACGCACATGGGCGTACAAGAACTTTTTCCATATATATAGGAAGATACTACGAAACGCCTATGGGTGAAAATAAACAGTATTTTCGCCCGTAGGCTCGACGTCATCTGATTTTTTTGGACGGTGGAGATTAAAGACTGTCACGAATATAACATGTTCATGACATGATTCTTTTCACACAAATTTGATGCAAAAACTATACAGTAACTGCTATGGCCCCCGTACGTTCATGGAGGTTTTTAGGCAAAACCAGGCGAAACACTACAACAATTCGCCTATAAGCGTTTTTAATACTTTTCCATATATATATATATATATATATATATATATATATATATAAGCAGTTGTTTTGTATAATGTTATTAGATTCACTTCGCTTTGCTGAACAGGTCCAAGCTTTCAAAATCTTCGGCCTTGACCGAAGCGAAATGAAACTCCTGTGTATATGCTTTAGCATGCTTCCCTCCCCTTTTGCCCGCTTTAGTGTGATTCGGCCTTCTTTGTGAGAGGCACATAATTGTTTTTATTTGTTTGAATTTTAACAATGAATTATTTTTATTTGTTTGAATTTTATTTTTAAAAATGTTATTGTTTTAATATATATATATTTTATTTGTATTAATTTTTTAAAATAATCGAAAGTCTTCTTTTAATTCGGCCGAAACACTTATAGTGCTTATTTTTCCGACCAAATGGAAGATGGCTCCCACACGAATCTGACAACTCTAGTCTGGTATGATACTTTTTCTATTTTTTATTTGGCCAAGCAGAATCTCACATAACACGTTTTCCTATCAATGAAATCTCAGTTAACATTCAACAAAAAAAAAAAAAAAAAAAGTAGAATCTCGCATGGGTACTGACACCTCCAAAAGTGTTTATTTCATGTTCCTAATATCAATGCACTACATAAAGCAAGTAAAAAAAACAAAAAAAAAGACTACGGCGGAGCTCCATACACCAAAGAACATCTTGGTTTGCCTACCAACATAAAATACCAACAATAAATGAAATCCATAAAGTGGACGGCACACAGGACATAGATGTTCCTTTACAAGTCACAAAAATATCTAAAGGAGATAGGGAATCACTCCCGGTCACAAATCCAGAGTCTCAGACCTGTTCAGTTACCATTGGCTCCCAAGGAAGTTTAAAAACAAGACTTTATCAAAGCTATGAACCCAATTCCTCCAATGGGGAGGTCACGAGAGAAATCAAAAGGCAAACTTCTCATATTATTGAAAAGGAAATCCCATATTATTGAAAGGAAATCAAGAAAGTACCTATCTCTAAAGCTTTTTCTTTTTGAAAAGTTAACTATACCTATCTCTTAAGCTTATCTCAATTGATTTTGTAATCCACCAGTTCAATATAATTATGCATAGGATCTTAACATGGAGATTTAAGACAACTTCATTGTGCACATTGTCGCATCATTAATATAAAAATAAAGAGATAGGGTTCATAAATTGAAGTTAAAAGAGAAAGTGAAAAGAAAAGAAAATGATACAAGAGTGCATGACACCTGAAACTTAAAAGGAAAATAGTTTGATAGGTGCATCTTTATTAAAATAAGTAAAGCACCTCATAACTCATCAAAAATTGCAATTCAAGTATTGAAAAACCTTTACATTGATCATGTCGTCTTTAATATTATAGTTGTGAAAAAAAAAAAGGATTTCAAGCTTTAAAAATAGTGTATATTGTAACTAATTATCTATACCATCCATTTTGCCCTAAATATGCATGTACAAATATCCGTAAGATCTGTACCATTTTTGGAGTTTCAAATTTTATTGTTTATGTTGGAAATTGATTATAGAGTCATCACAGAGATTTCTGTTGCTAAAAGTACTTTCTTAGACAAGGATTAAAGCGAGGCTTTATTTTATTTTCATAAAGTCTAGGCTTTATGGAAACTTCATCCAAACCTAAATCACACCATCTCAGGTGGTTAGATGTGGAAAGTGACCTTTGCAGGTTATCGTTCCTCCGCCCAAAGTCTCTCTGTTTTTTTGAAATGGTAAGCTTTCATTAAGGTAATGAACCAAAGTACAAAGAGAAAAAAAGAGAAAAAGGAGAAAGAGGAGGAAAAAGAATGGAAAAGGAGAGAAAAAAGCAGAAACAGGACAGAAAAGGCTTACAGAAAGGCCCCATGTATAGCTAGCTGGTTGGCGTTGAAGTTTTTCTCCCTGAAGACGTGTTGAAAGGTGAATTCTCTGTTAGTGAGAGCTGAGACGATGGCATCCATGAAAGATGTCAACGCCTAAGGAGCAGTTGTAGGGGCTTTACACCAAGAGATGACATTGGCAGAGTCTCCTTCTACTATCAACCTGGAATGATGGGGTTGAAGTTTTTGCACTCCTTCTTGAACTTCCCTTAGCTCGACCACGTTAATATCTTTGAATGGCATCGGGCCCCTGAATGTCCAAATAATCCTGGCTAATTCATCTATGAGGATGCCTCTAAACCCTGCATGTCTCGCCTCTAAGAAAACACTTCCGTCAAAGTTAAGTTTAATCCAACCAGTAGGAGGAGGTGTCCATGAAAACGACCTAGAGGCTCTTCTCCTTCTAAAGAAAAGCCATTCTTTGAAGTGCAAGAACAAAGATTCCTTAGTCACTCTAGAAAAGGGGGGTACACCCTTACACAAGTGGTAACCACGGCTTGAATAGTTTGAATCAAGGTAGCCACATCATGAGACTTACTTCAAAAGATCTCATGTTTTTTTCTTTCCAAAGCGACCAAATAACCATAGCCATGAGGATCCTCCATAGGATCAGGCCAATCTTGGAGAACATAGGGGACCAAATTTGGTATAAAGTGACATTCACAACCTCATTAGGAATCCAAACCAAGTAGAAATCCTTCTAATCCATGACCAGACCTCTGCAACAAAAGGGCAATGAAGGAGAATATGATCCAAATTCTCCCCTTCATTTTTGTAAAATAGGCAACTTGAGAAAAGCACCACACCCCTTCTCTTCAGTTGATCGATGGTGAGAGGACGTCTCAATCCAACAAGTCATAAGAAAGCATGCACCCTCAGAGGTGCTTTGCAAGTCCGTACTATGTTAACATCCATGTCCACTTCTATGTGCTTGTCATGACTCAGAATGTCATAAAGGACAAACCTATGAAGTTTCCCTTAGGGTCTAGTGTCCAAATAATCCTATCCAGTCTATCTAGAAAATAGAAAAAGCAATAAAGGAGGCTCAACAGGGACACGTACTCTTGCTCTAGCTAGACCCTAGCCCTCTTGACATCAAGGGAGATATCCCACTGGGTGCTACCTCCATTGTAAGTGACCAAAAAAGTACAGAGGTCGTTTTGTGAACAGACCTCCTATAAAGATTTGGGAAAGCCATGGATAAGGGATAATCCAACAACCATTTGCTATATCAGAAATTCGTTGTCTCTCTATTCCCCAACAAGACATTAGAATAAGCTAGGAAAAGGGATATGATTTAGAGGATTCCTTTCGACACCTTAGAGGTTGGAAATCTAACCGGAGGTTGTCCCCCTATGGGCCAGATAGGATCTCACCCATACTTCTCAAGGACCGCTATTTCCCATAGCTGGCTATGATGCCGAGAAAGCCTCCACCACCATTTTGTAAGAAGTGCCTCGTTAACAGCTGCAATTCTCCTAATTCCCAACCCCCTTCCATTTTAGGCAAGAAAACTTTATCCCAACGCAAAAGGTGTATATTTTTCTTATTTTGGCAACCACTCAACAGGAAATTCCTCATTAGGACTTCTAATCCATGGATTACCCACTTAGGGGCCTTAAAGAGAGAGAAAAAAAATGGTTAGGTTGACAAGAACTACTTTAATTAAGGTGATATGACCTCCAAAGGAAAGAAATTTGGACTTCTAACCATCCAGCTTTGTCTGAAATCGTTGGACGAGAGAGTCCTAGAATTCTCTCTATAGCCCATTAATGGTCAGAGGCAAACCTAAGTACCAAGTAGGAAAGGAATCAACAGAACATTCCATCTGCAGTGCCCAAACAGAGCACTCCTCCTTGTTACAGTTGATACTTAGCAACCTAGTCTTGTTCATATTTATTTTGGCTCCAGAGATTTGTTCAAAATACTTAAGAAAGACCCAAGTATTACATATGTTTTCTTCAGCCTTTTCCAGTAGCAAACAAGGTATCATCTGCATATTGAAGGTGGGATAAAGAAGTATTATCTCTCTAGGCTGGTAGTCCCTTAATTAAGTTATTACTAACAACTCCCCCAACATTTTATTGAAATATTCACCTATTAAAGTATAAAGAAAGGGTGAGAGGGAGCCACCTTGCCGAAGTCCTCTAGAAGCTCGAAAGTATCCACATGATTTTCCATTAATAAGGACTGACAGATGTGTCGATAGCAGGCATCATTTTATCCATTTTAGACATTTTGACCCAAAACCCATCAACCTCATAATATCTAGAAGAAACTCCCATTCAACCCTATCATAGGCTTTTTCAAAGTCTAGCTTAAGTAATACTCCCTTAGACCCAGAGTGTGCCACAGAGTGGATGACTTCTTGAGTCGTAAGGATGCCATCAATTACCTGCTTGTCTTTGATGAAGGCGGTCTAAGGGCATTCTACTACTAAGTGAAGCACTTCATCAACTTGTTAGCCAATACTTTAGAATGAATCTTATACAAGGCAGATAAGAGGCTTATTGGTCGAATATCCTGCAATGACTACACATAAGGCTTTTTAGGAACCAATGCTATGAAAGTGAAATTGATCGAGTTGCTGATAAGTCTATCCTAATAGAATTGCTGAAACCAATACAATAAATCCAGTTTAACCACTTCCCAAAATTCTTGAAAGAAGGCCACGGGATAACCATCCGGCTTTGGAGATTTATCCCGAGGGAGGCTAAAAACTGCCTGTTTGACTTCGTTTAGAGAGATAAACTTTTAATGTTGAGGCATCAAAAGAATGGAGCTTCTTGAAAGGGTCAACTTCAATAGAGAAGGGGATACAAGGCTCAGAAGTAAAGGCAACATGGAAGTGGTTGACAATAGCCTCCTCCATTGCTTTGGGGTTTTCACAATCAACCCCTGGGATCTGGCGTCCACCCAAGTAATTCTATCTACATCTAGAGTTGGCAATGGCATTGAAGTATTTAGTGTTATTGTCCCCCTCCTTAACCCACTTGGATCTAGAGCGTTGGAACCAGAAAACTTCTTCCTTCCTTAGCAAATCTTCAAGGTGGTTCTTCAAGACCTCTTTGCTATTGAATTGAGCTTCAGTTACTCTGCTTGAATATTGTTTAAGTGAATTAAGGATATCGATGGATCCTGAGGCAACCATAATGGACTCAGCCAGAGACCCAAAAGTTGCTTTGCTCCAAGACCTCATCATGTCAAGAGTTTTTAGTTTACAAGAAAAAACATGGCCAAGCCAACCTATTATAGTCTCATTTTGCCGTATAGAAGCAATGATGTCCTTTAAGGAAGGTTCTTCTAACCGCATAAGCTCAAACCGGAAAGGCGCAAGACCACGAGGGGGAAACTCCGTATCCAGCAGAAGTGGCACATGGTCTGACATGGTATGAGACAATGCATTAATTGAAACTTTTGGGGAAAAGGCTTCCCAATCTTGTGTAACAAGCACTCGATCAAATTTTAGACATTTGTAAATGTGAGAGGGAATTGTTACTCCAAGTGAATTAGTTCAATTAATATGTTAGTCCATAATCCATTGTTAGTTATAAAATCATCTAACATCACCATAGTTGTATTCAATCTGAGATTAGAAAGCGATTTGTGTTGCCATCCAATTTGATTTAAATCACCCATTCCACACCACGGCTCATTAGCAACATCAACAATATCTGATAAACATAAAAAAAGGGGGCTTTATCAGCATAAGAATTCGGTCTATTTTTACTACATAATTTCCAATAGGAGGAGGGGGAGAAAGGACTGAAAGCAACAAACAACGGTCATTCATCGCAATAGACGAGACCCCACTATAGAGGGGTCTCAAACAAAGAGAAAACCTCTAGATTGGCCTATAAAAGGAGAGAAACAGAAGTCCACCAGGCCTCGGCCCCAAAAGGATCGAACAAGAGGGAGGTCTATAGAGGGAAGTTTAGTGTCCTGCAGGAACACAAAATTCGAGCGATGCTTACGAACCAACCTAGCAAGCGCCCGTTTCTTTCTTCCATCTCTCAGACCCCTCACGTTTCAACAGAGAATCTTCATTTCAGGTGGAAGCCTCTCCCTCCCCTAGTGACCCCTAGAAGGCCAATATTGAGAGGGTTAAAAGACAGTCCAACTGCCAATGAACTTGCCTCCTTTTGCAGTCAAATGGGCGCTCTTCTCTATCAGGGGTTTGGGGGTTGCACAACAACTTTCGGAACAATGGCCTCCTAAATAATCTTGACATTACATTTAAAATGGACATGCATAGCCTCTAGAATCTTCCCTACCTTTGCTCGAACCTCCTCCCTTCTCATCTTGTGTATTGACCAATTCTTAGAACTGAGCGAGAGATCTTCTTTCGAGGAGTCCGAAGACTCAACAACCAAGACAGGCGGGGCTTGTGGGATAAACAAAGCTTTGATCCGATGTTCCTCTTGAGCAAGTATAGAGGGAGTCTTGATAGTTAGATAGCCGCATGCATTTCCTTTATCCCAATCAAGGAGAGATATCTTCACAGTTCCTTCCGGAATGGCCCCCAAAGAGGTAGGGGTAGAAAGAGACACTTCCACATCTAGGGAATCAAGGAAGGTAACTCTTTGGGCATCCATCAGAAGGGGAGGGGGTTGTCTAATAAAGAGATAATTTTAAGAGCCAAAGAGAGACTCTAGGCAGAGGTTAGAAGCCAGAGGAGCATGAAAAGTTTCTGGGCACAAGTGCCAATGACAATGAAGAGGTAAGGGTTGATATCATTTCAATGGGGCACAAAAGATCAACCGATGCCCCCAAAGCAAGATCGTGTGTGATAGCAAGATGCCTCTTGGCCATTGGATTGTCCACCTCAGTAGAGGGGGCTGATATGATAAGGGCAGACTGAGAGGGCACCGAAATAGCAGGGGTTGGAAACGAGGATATGTATGCTGGAGCAACCACGTTGATGGTCGATGCAGAGCCACATGACGCCTCCTGCCTCGAGGAGATAGGTGAAGGGATGGCCAGGGTTACCTCCAGTGAGGCTTCCATATCTTCCATGCGTTTACAGCTTGATTGTTCACCTTTTAAGAAAGTAGAGTTAGAGAAATGGCATGGAGTTGCAGGACCACCTTTTCTAAAAGCCACCTGATAAAATTTCACTTTTGGGGGGACAAAATTTGAATTTGAATTTGAATCTGAGCTGGACCTGACACCACTTTTGGGGGGACAAAATTTGAATTTGAATTTGAATTTGAGCTGGACCTGACACCTGCCGTCCCACCCAAAGAGGAAAAAGACCCCGATGCTACCTTTTTGCACCAGAAATGTCTTGATTGCTGCCTTGGTTGTCCTTCCATCTTTGGCGGGTTCTTCTGTTTTTGGAAACCTCAAACCATTGATTCTCATGAACAACAGAGAAGATAACATGCTTAGAAGCTTCCTTCAATGGAGGTGACCCAACAGCTCCATTCGAGATAGAAGGTTCGGACGAATGCAGAAAAGTAGTAACAGGGGAGCCTCCTCCAAAAATGTAATCTCATAAAAACTCCTAAGAATCTTAATAAGAATCTGAGAAGGAATAACCAGCCCATGAATGTTCTGAACTTGAATTCTTAAAACCCCAGGGGAATCTTAATACATTTTTTTTTTTCTTAAAGTGCACAGAGAGTGCAATTTGGAAATTATTTTTCTTTTCGATGCTAGTCTATGGTTGAAGAGATTACATCTCTAAACTTTGAGATCTTAAAATTACTCCGAGATTCGGTTTTGCTTGAGGGTAAAAATGGACAGTATGCTCCCGCAAGAATATGAAATCGTTTGCCATATATCAATGCTTGAAAGTTGAAACCCTAATGGAAGATGCTGGGACTGGTTCCTTTTAAACATGTAACGGTAACAATCGTTCTAACAGGGAAAAAATTGCGTTACCAAGAAATTTGTAAATAGGGATAAATATGGAAATATTTATAAATGAGACTCATGGAAAAATGAAAAATGCATAAAAAATGAAGAAAGGTAACCGGAAAGATCTTGAAATTTTTCCCATTGTAAAAAAGATTATTTTTTCAGGTATAACATCATTATTTCCATTATACGGGTCGTTAATTTAATTTTCGGGCATAGAGCCTTTACACATGCATGTTACAAAGAAAACAACCGAGGCTGTTAATTGCACGAAGTACGACCGGTTCTCTTTCGCCTCTAACATTACCTTTATTCAACATCATGGATAGAGGACGTTAGTGCTATAGCAATTATTTTCACTAAAACGGATTTTTTAATATTTTAATTTTAATTTTAATTTTTTTTTTTTTTTTTTTTGTGTTGTACTTTCCTTTGGGCTTTTGGTTTAGATTACCCAAAATAAATAGATACGCTTGCTTATGTTAGTGATGAATGGAATGTGGACTGTGTGTATTTATGTTAGGGTAAAGTAAGAAAAATTATGCTAATGTCTTTATAAATTACTATTATTTAAGAAATATTCAATAAAATATGATTTTACATCTACATTTTATCGAATCTTTTAATTCTTTTCAAATTGCCCCTATTTTTTACCTAGAAGGTCCGAAGTTTTAAATTTTTTACTCATAAACTTACTTTGGAACAAGGTTTAGGAAATGGTGATCCAATCAGCACCGCCCGATCTGGATCGGGAATTGGTCAGGTCATCCTGGTTCTTACAAGATATCGAAGACCGGCCAGTTTCCTCTATGAATTGACTCGGATTTGGCTAGTTTCTGACGTAATGAACCAATTTAGTTAGAGAACTGGTTAGAATGAACCCGACTTTTATTTTTATTATTTATTGGCCAGTTCACTCAGTCGGATCACTAATTCGCCGAACTAGATAAGTTTTTCAATGGGCAATCCGGGACACCGATCTATTTTTTTAAACTTTGTTCCAAACATCAACCTTGGACATTCAAATTCCAATATTGTCTTTTTCTTTTTTTTTGCTCACAAACATCAACGTAGGAAGGTCGAAAGTGGTCGTTTGTGACCATTTGGTGGAAGTTAATTTTGTTCCAAACATCAATTTTCGATCATTGTGAGAACAAAAAATGAAACTTTAGGCTTTCAAGGTCCAAAGTAGTTGTTTGTGACCCTTTGGTAGAAGTTAATTTTGTTCCAAGCATCAGTTTCAGATCATTATGAGAACAAAAATTGAAACTTTAGGTCTTCAAAGTCCGAAATCGAGGTAGTTTAGAAAAAATAAAAAATTCAAAAAAGAATATGAATGAATAATCCAACTTTCGAAGGAGATTTATGTAATAACTATAATATACAGGCATATAAGCATAAGTTTTCTCCAAAATAAATATACTTTCTGAAATAATCATACAAGGGGCAGAAAAAAAGGGACAGAGTGAGGATTTTGTTTAAGGCCCCCATTTTGGTGCCCAAAAGTCTTTCAATCCTATAGGTGGCAATGGGTTGGGTTGGATGGCCTGGCCTGGCCATGAAACATAATTTGACCTTACAAATGCGCTTTGAGAGCCAGGCCAAGACATCCCCAGCTCGACCCTTTCTTTTTTCACCTTTCTTGCATTATGGCATTGCTGCTCAGCTTGGCCCTGATAGGCCAATGTTGGGCCTAGGTCAGCCCTCAAGGAAATAGGGCAGGACTAGGCGAGTCCCTGCCCGTTGCCAACTCTATTCAAACCGTAAGGCATTAAAAGACAAAGGATGATTCAGGCAGCCACACTTGTTTTGGGCTTCGAATAAAATACAAGTCCTTACGCATCCATGTAGGAAATTGAGATGAACAAAAACCAGGCTGATTGTCAGCAAGCTAGAAGCCAATATGAAGGCAAGGGGTCGCAATGGGCTGGGCTGCCGCTAGCCCAACTTGGACCCCAGTCCTAGGACTGGCCCAGGACCAAGCCGGGTCAACTAAAAAAAAAAAAAACAAAGAAAAGAGAGTTACACCGAGTCGCTTGCCTGGCCCCTACCCTCGAGTAGTGTTTGCCAGGCCCTTGCCTGGTCCGCAGGCCACTTTATGTGCCCCAAGCTCTAGTGTTTTAGAGCTAGGCAGGGCCATCTGGCCTATTGCCACCTTCATTGGAGGCATATATTCTAGCAAAGGAGGACTCCAACTATTTAATTTGGATAGTATGGAAGTACTTTGTATTTTGTTTCATAATTTCCGTATAAGATCGTAAATTTTTAACATTAATGAGAAGTACAACTTATTTATTTATTCATTTTTTTTTTCTTTTTTTTGAGTGACTCTGTAAAACAAAGCCCGTGCCGGTCGTTTTCAATAGCTTAGAATTTTGTAAGGTGCTAGTGCGTTGGTGTCACTGGTACGCCAAGTACAAGTTATCACTTGGAAAGCGATATGGGCCAGACAGCACATGAACCTTATTTCTTATACACAAATAATTAGAATCTGACTTACACCAAAAGGAAATGATGCAAAATTTTGTTGGCCGCCCACGTTCTGAACCAGACCCATGATTTTGACTCTCCCACCCGAAACACGGAAGTACCTTGCCTTCATAAAAAACGTTAAGAAATCAATCCTTTCTGGAAATGGCCAAAGAATCCGTTGTTTGAGCACCAACTGAGTTGGTGTTTCCCTTGCGGGAAGCTTTTCTATCTGAACTTTTTGGGATCCATCGAATAATACATAGTTGATTATAGTAAGAAGTTATATCACACTCTTAAAATTGGATGGTCTTTGTTTTAAGGTGCGGTTTGTATAGAGCCTAGGCTCTAACAATCAAATTAGAGCATACCTTCAAATAGTATTGAGAAATGTAGTTTCAACATTAGAAATCTTTGTGATAGCCTTAAAAAATATTTTTATATTTATTTATAAAGTTTAAAGCTTTAAATATAGTGTATATCGATAGATCTATGAAAACTTGGAAATCTTGAAAATTCACGGTAAAAAATGTGTTACAAAATACACTATTTCCAAAACTTGAAATCTATTTTTTTCTCATGTCCATACTTCTTGATGTCGATATGATCAATTTGAAGATATTTGAATATCAAAACAACCTCTTCCGGTGAGATTTTTTTGATAGGCTCTAATTTGATTGTTTAGAGCCTCGGCTCTATATAAACTTTTCCCTTGTTTTAATTTAGGATACTATATTTTTCAGACAAATATAGTGTGATTTGGCTTTTTTTTTCCTAATGATTATTGAGGCTGACGGGCAAGTTTTATAGGACAATGGTGAGACCACCTTTGCTATATGAGACAGAATGTTGAGCAGACAAAAAAATATACCCATAGATCAGTGTAGCGGAGATGAGGATATTGAGATGGATAAAGGACAAGACAAGAAGAGATAGAATTCGAAATGAATCTATTCGAGAGAATTTAGGTGTGGCACCAATAGGTGATAAAATGAAAGAGAGTAGACTTAAATAGGATGGTTATGTGTGACGCTGACCAAGTATAGCCCATGTTAGGAGATGTGAGTTAGTTTAAGTGGAAAGATTGAAAAGGGCAAAGGGGTAAGCCCAAAAGAATGTGGTTGAAAGTAGTTTTTAACAAAGCAGAATAGAGAGCTAGGATTCATATAGCCGACCCCAATCAATTGGGAAAAGGCTAAAATGATAATGATGATGATTTCCTAAATATATTTGGCTAGGCCAAGGATGTTAAATTTATCAGGGTTCGACTACTGCGGCAAGCCAATCCGGACTTACCCCAGTATCCCGAGTTTGGTAGTCAAGCTTGGGGATATTAAAAAAAAAGAAATCCAAAAAATATATTTGTAGTATGTTTTCTTATGTTATCATTTTGGCAAAGATTGCAAAATATCTTGACCATGAATACTTATTTTGGCATTTTCCATTTTATTTGGATTACTTCAACTGATCACTAGTTTGATTTGTTACAAAATGCACTTTTTTACTACTTTTTTTAAATTCTTTTAGATGTGTTTTGTTTAACTTCAAACAGGTTTTTCATATTTTTGGATTTTTTGGTATTTTGTTTATTTTTTAACAGTTTTGGGACTGGCTGGACCCCGCTCGACTTGGGCATAATAACACGAAACTCTGTCCCGAGTTACACAGCTACTTGGGCTATGCCCATGGATGAGTTCTTGTTAGGACCAATAAAAAAAAAAAACCAGAAACAACATAAAAAAAGTACTAAAGAAATAAATGAATATACAACGTACTTGAATCTGTCCTTAAATCATACATACCAAATCTTATAGACCAAGCCATCTGGTGACCGAGAACCTTGAGAGTCCTCTTTTTCATCCTTCATATCATAACATGTATATCTCTTCACTTAAATTTCCATTGAAAAAGGTAGTTTTAACATCTATTTGAAATAATTCTAAATCAAGGTTAGCCACAATAGACATCAAATTTCTAACAATAGGAAATCTTACTAAAGTATCAACAAAAGTTATACCTTGTTTTTGGTTATACCTTTTAGTAACACGTCATGCTTTATATTTATCAATACTACCATCAACCTTGAGTTTTCTTTTTAAAATCCATTTACAACTAATGCGTTTTCTCCCACTAGGCAATCTACCAACTCCCATACATGGTTTTTAGTTATAGAATCTATTTCTTCGTTCATAGAAGCAGTCCAAAAATCAGATTCATTAGGATTAATAGTTTTTTTATAATTGGAAAGTTCAAGAGTATCTTGACAAACAAAGTTATATTATTGGTGTAAAGTATCCACGCAAATAAAACTTTGATATGGTTCTAATTGATATGGTACTCTTCGAATCTTATAACTTCTCCTAGGTTCACTATCATCTACAATAGTAGGTTCAAATGTCTCACTCCCACTATCCATGTAGACATCAAGGTTTTCTACATGAGGTTCACAATTTTCTATGTCTTCATATACACCTTGGTTCTCATCTAATTCATATATATCTACAAGAGAAACCTTCTCAAATTTTATATGTTCTTCTAAGAAATCTGCATCTTCAGATTTAACCAAGGATTTAGACTCATGATCATAAAACCAATAACACTTGGAAGCGTCGGAGTACCTTATGAATGAGCATTTTCTAGTTTTAGCCTGCAACTTATTTTTCTCATGGCTTGGGATAAGAACATGAGCATCACAACTCCAAATTTTTAAATGATCCAATCGAGGTGCACATTCAGTCCATAACTCATAAGGAGTTTTCTCTACGGATTATGAGGGAACTTGGTTTCAAATATACATAGCAGTATGCAATGCTTCACCCCAAAAGATTGAGGACAAGTTAGCACGGCACCTCATTGAGCGCACTAGTTCCATAGGAGTTTGATTACGCCTTCCAACAACACTATTTTATTGGGGTGTGTGGGGCATGGTCTTATGGTGTATTATCGGATATTTTTTTAAAAAAGGTATCAAACAAATTAGAACAATACTCTTCATTGGTCTGTTCTAAGGAATTTATTCCTTTTATGTAATTGGTTTTCAACTTCTAATTTAAACTTTGAACATATCAAGTGTGTTCGATTTTCTACTAATTAGACAAATATAACCAAATCTCGAATAATCATTAGTGAATGAAACAAAGTATTTTATACCCTTATGTGTTTTTACATTAAGGGCCCCATAAATATCAGAATGAATAGTAAACAATAAATCATAAATCTAGTTGCCTTACGAAAGGTTTTTCTACTCATGTTTTCAGATAAACATGGTTCACAATTTTTAAAATTTAGATTTGTCATTTTAGGAATCAATTCATCATTAACAAGTCAAGAAATTCTATTCCTACTAGTATGACCAAAACACATATGCCACAAAAAAGAAGTTCCATAATCACACACATTCAAATAAGCAGATGAAGATGAAATTTCATTTATTTTATCAAGCAAATACATACTACCTCGGGCTTTCCCCCATACAATAACTTTCTTATTAATCTCAATTGAAACCTTCCAATCCCTGAAACGAACTTCATATCCCTTGTCATGAAGCCTCTTGACTAAAAGCAAGTTACAATGAATGGAAGGAGCATAAAGTATCAGAAAGGAGTAAGAAATGCTCATTTGTGCAGGGTAATTTATAAGTACCAATTCCTAATACATTAGACTTAGAATAATTGTCTATAGAGATGACATGTTCCGTAGCTTTAAGCTCTTTAAATTCTTAAGAGCCCTCTCTAGACCTGAAATGTGCTTAGTGGCCTCAAAGTCCACCCACCAGTCATCAATAAATACATTAGCTATCAAGCAATAAACTACTATACACAAGTAGTTACGATATTAGTTAGCTGCTTTAGGTGCCCCTTTATTTAAGCACTGGGAATTAAAGTATCCCACTTTCCCACAAATGAAACATGTGCCCTTGGGTCCATTGTGCTTAGGATTTTTATTTTCAAAGTTCTACCTTTTATTATTGTTCTGTGGTTGATAAGGTTTTCCTTTGTTAGACGTTTAGGATTTTGAGTTTGGGCAATGTGAAGTGCATCAGCCCTTCTTGAAGATCTATAATCCCCTTAGATTTGAACTCAACAGCAAGATTTTGAAGCGTAAGATCCTTGCGGTTTAAGGAAAACGCAATCACAACATATTCCCAAGAACTAAGCAAACTATTATGTATACTTAAAACTTGTTGTTGATCAGTCAAATCATAACCTACACTAATAAGTTGTTGCCCAACAAAACCATTTTCCTAATATGTTCAACTACAAAGTCATTTTCTTTCATCTTGAAATAATGGTACTCTTGAGTCAATACTCTTAAATTACTCATTAAAGTCACCTCAAATAGTATTTATAATTCATCATAAATATCTGTGGCATTTTTAAATTCATCAAAGCTCAATAATAATTCATCATTTATGTTTCTCAAAATAATGTTCCAATACTTTTTATTTTCTTTTCTCATTTAGCATATGCTGCTGGGTTCAGTAGGAACTGCTATTGAAATTATAAGATCTAAAATTTCATGCTCTAAGATCAAAGCCAATATTCTTTTCTACACCTTATAATTTGGCCCATTGAATCTTTCTATCTTCAATTCTTGCTTTTGATCCATGAATAATAATAAAAAAATAAAGACCAAGTAAAATAAATCTAGTTTCTAGTTGTAATCTCACCGGGCAATAATATGGACTATCAAGAAAAAGAGCTCAAGAAAAATTGCAATATCCGGTGATATGAAGCCTCAATGTGGATAAGCCTTATCAATAATTCTTCCAACCCCTCTCATTCCTAAATTGCAAACAAACAATAGTATAAAGGTTTCCAGAAGACTATTTCTCTCTCAAGATTGGCGGAAAGAAAACGATAAAGAACGACAGTAGTAACAAAAAAAAAAGATCCTAAAATGGACAATAAACAATAGTAAAAAATTCGGATATGTGAGAATAGTAGAGGAGATTATTGTCTATTATCTCATAAAGGGGGAGAAATATTGATAGACTGAGGTCATCGATAAATAATGCATTACAGTAGCCAATATAAGAAGGTAAAAAAAATAACTCATACCCATTACAGAAAAGAAATTTACATTTTCTGCTCACGATTCATGGAAAATTAATGTTTGCAAAGAAAAACAGTTGGTCGTTGATGGAATAGGAAAAAAGTGCATGTTGAGAACAAAAACAAGAAGGGAATATAAGAAACTCACCCTTTCTATCTTTTTTCTAGTGGGTTAACCTCCTTTTATAGAGAACATATTTATTTTATAGCTCTTACATTCATAGTATATAGGAGTTGAGATCCAAGTGTAACTCCTGCCATAATTCTTTTAAGTGCATCTAATTAGGATTAAAAAGTTATCACCAAACTATTAATCCTATGTAATGAATTAGTCCACTAATGACTTACCCAAGCATTCTTACAATTTAATAAAAGATAGTTAGAAATTAAATAAACTTCGTATGTCTATAATATATAAAAAAAATCTTACAAGGAATCCAAACACACCACTAGGTTTTCCCTTCAGTGCAACATCCTATTAAAGCTAAAACATGGATCTAAGTATATGGCATTTCCTCATGTTAACCATATGGGATTTCACATATACTTCAATATGGCTTTTGTACTGCTATTGATTAGGGAAAAACGGTCTGATAGGCCATTTTCCAACTGTTTTGTCCTCGAGTCATGGTTTCCAACACTGATTGGGATCTCAAAGTACTGCTAGATTGGGTTTTCTTTAGGGAGAAAATAAACAATGTTCTCCTGCTAGAGCACAAAATCTTTGGCCCTTGTTTGCTTAGCACTTAGCAGTTGGACTGGTTTTAGGGATTGTTATTTATCACCAACATTGTGGACAACTAAACTATGTAACATCACAAAGCCAATATAAACTAAATTTTAAAAATGATGCTGTTTATATGAGGTGCCTGAATGCTAAGGCACATTTTTTATTTTACTTCTTTTTCACATATTTTTATTTTCTTTTGGCAAATATCACTTACAAGTAGTCTTATTACAATAAACTCTTGCTTCAAAGAGTATAAAACTGGCAAATCTAAGTTCTTCCATCAATAGATTAAACAAATTAATTCAATCATATTATTGTTCTTACAAAAAATATGACCAAGCCTCATGCGTTCTAAAAATCCATTCAAAGCTGCCATAAGGAAAAGACTTTAAAAAATATCACAAACCTTTTTCTTCAAGCCAAAGCTTAATCCAACAAAAGTGGAAAGCCCCTTAGTAGGTGGTGTACCGCCCTAGTTGGCACTCATGGGCCACACCCACAATGCAATGGTGAGCCATATAGCTTATTGGGCCTCCCATGCAAAATGGAATTAATTAAAATATTATATGATTTTTAGAAATTCATAAAACTCAATTTAAGTAATTAAATTAGTTTAAAATCAATATCGACGTTTTTATAAATTCAAATTTGTTAAATAAAATATCCAAAGATCTAGAAAAATTCAAATAATAATTCTAAATATCATATATCAATTAAATAAAAATAATTAAATTCTTTAGATAGGAAAAAGATCCATATGGTATAAGAATTTAAATAAATAAATACTGAAGCACTCCAGCTTTAACTGTAAACTACGGTCCATACTTGCTTTCTCAAACCGACCCAGTGTTGCCCAAGACCCACAATCTATGCAAGGGATCAATAGTGGGTCACCAAAGTCTTGCCAATGGGTAAGGGGTCATAATCTCAGTTTGTAGATTTCAGGTTTTTCTTTAGAGACGTACCGAGGTCACTCTGACTTGATGCAACCACAACTCATATGATGCATAGAGGTATCTCTCACACATACATAAGCTTTACCCTGAAAGGTGGTCGCTTTCTCAAAATGACTATCATATGTGCATGTCGTGTGATGGCATGCAGATGCAGCTTTGACCATCATCTTTGAATGTAACCATCACACACAAGGGCTACACAGTCCCTTAGCTCATTCATTTGGACATACTCCGACCTCATCAAGGGATAACCTATTAAAACACTTGTCGGATAGTTTTCATTGCCCAAGTAGCATAGGTTTTTCCTAACCGACTGACCTAGGTCGTAAAGCTCAGATCGGTACCAGCAAATATTTTTTGCTTAATATGGTCCACGAAGGGTCACACTCCCACTGAGTTCATGTTCTATTATACTAAAATTATTTATTAAAAGCACTCATAAGGTCTTTAATGGCCACACTCACCCAACATCTCTCACTTGGCCTTTGAAGGCCTTACATTATCTCTTTCTTACTTTCTCTCATCCCCTTCTCTCTTACATGTCTTACAAAACTATTACGGGCAACCCCTTTTGTTAGAGGATTTGCAACTATCAGATCAGTGGATATATATACTAAATATTGATCTCTCTCAATCTCACCTCATTCTTCAGGTGATAAAAATATGGTTTTATATGCTTGGAGTTCTTATGAAATCATGGCTCATTTGACACACAAATCGTCACCATGTTGTCGTTGAAAATCCGTACTGCCTCACAACGCATGTGGTGAAATTCATGTCGATTAAGAAATTTTTTAATCCATACGGCCTCCTTGACCACCAAACAGCACGCCACATATTCTGCTTCCAATGGGGACAATGCCACCACATCTTATTTCTTTGATTTCCAATAAACTGTACCCCTTCCATGAATAAACACATATCCAGATGTGGACTTCGCATCATCTAGATCCATGAGATAGCTTGCATCTTAATATCCCTCAATTGCAATTTCAGTTTCACCTCCATATGTAAGCGTGTAATTCACAGTCCCTTTTGGATATCTGAGGATTCTCTTAACCACCCTCTAATGCTCATATTCAGTATTACATTGGAATCGGCTAACCATGCTTTTGATGGAAGACAAGTCTGGTCTTGCTCCCGTTATGGGGTATATAAGGGACCCAACTGTGCTTTTATATGGCACACTCTCCATGGCTTTTACATCCTTATCTTCAATATGACACATCTTGTTACTGACCATCTTCTTTTTTTCTATCGGGGTAGACATGGGATTACATTTATCCATATCAAACTTTTCTAATATCCTATTGCAGCAGGTTGCCTGGGAAAGTTGGATTGTTATCTCTTTTTTGTTTCTAATTATCTTGATGCCCAATACATATGAAGCTTCTCCAAGATCCTTCATATCGAAGTGTTGTGTAAGGAATGTTTTTGTCTCTACTACTAGGGCCATCGAGCTACTAACCATTAGCATATCATCCACATACAAGGAAATAAACATCACATCACTCCTATCGATCCTTTGATAGATATAAGAGTTCTCATCATTCGTAGAGAACCTCGTAAGAACTAGGGTCTCTTGAAATGTACCACTGATGTGATGCTTGTTTTAGGCCATAGAAGGATTTGTTAAGCTTTCATACTAGGTTTCTCTTTTCTTTCCCCTCAAATCCCTCGGGTTGATTCATATAGATTTATTCTTCCAAATCTCCATTTAGAAAGACTATTTTGGCATCCATTTGATGAACCGCAAAATCAAAATGGGTTGTTATAGTTATTAGGATTCGGATAGATGAAAATTTGTCAATTGGGGAAAAAGGTCTCATCATAATCTCTCCCGTGTTTTTGGGTGAATCCCTTGGCAACTAGTCTAGCTTTATATTTTTCTATTTTCCTTTTAGAGTTTAACTTCTTCTTGAAGATCCAATTATATCCTATAGCTTTATGGTTTCGAGGTAGTGACACTAATTCCCAAATATAATTTTGGTTTATGGAAAAATATTCGTCTTTCATAGCTTCTAGCCAATTGTCTTTTTTGGGATAAGTCGAGGCTTCATGATAAGTTTTAAGCTTAATATTTGGATCATCCCCAACCCTATCAAAGTGTTCCCCAAGTTAGACAAAGTATTCAAGGTATTGAGGTAGTCTACAAGTTTGATTGCTTTGTCTCGGTTCGAGTTCAGGTTCATTTTGATTTGAGGGTTCAGGTTCAAGCTCAAGTCTATTTGAAGTTTTGATCTTGAAGAAAATTCTTGTTTCTTACTTCCTCAAAGAGGTCAGCTTGTTTGTGAATCAATCTTGCTTTAAGGAATTCTTTCAAGTGAGCGCGGCTTTCAATAACTGTCACGGTTTCAAGGTTGTAGAATCGATACCCCTTACCATGGTCTGGGTAGCCAATGAAAATGGTTTTAACAACTTTAGGTTGAAGTTTGAACCTATTTTGGTACGACATTAGGATATCGGCTGAGGAACCCTAAACTTTTAGATCTTTGGGGGAGTGAGCACGATCAGTGAATATTTCGTGAGGAGTAAGTGGGGCGGCTTTTGTGAGAGTCCGATTAAGGATATAACATGCCGTCAATACGGCTTCTCCCCAAAATTCTAGGGAGAGCATAGCGTGCCCTATTATACTTCTTACCTTTTCAACCAAGGTCTTATTCTAATTCTCGGCTACACCGCTTTGTTTCGGAGTATATGACATGATGTATTAATGAATGATTCCATTTTGGACACAAAAGTCTTTGAAAAGTTCAGATGAATATTCCCCTTTATCGGTTCTAAGAACTTTGATTTTCAAATAAGTTGGGTTTTCTAATTCGGCTTTCTATTCCTTAAACTTTTCAAAGGCTTCAAACTTTGTATGTGTTAGATACACATGGCCATATCGCGAGTGATCTACCTTTTGCAATTTTTGGTAGCTATATTCATAGTACGACATATGTCACTATGAATGATTTTTACAATGTTAGTACCTCTTTTTGCCCTGGTGGTATTTTTCCTTACACACAAGACTCACACTTTCGATAAATCTCCCTTATAATTTTGAAGAATACGGTTATTTTTCAATCTTTCAATTCTTTTATAATTAATGTGTCCTAACCTCATATGTCATAGGGTAACATCCAAACCATTAGGGGACCAGACATAAGCAATGTTATCTTTCATTTTAATATAAATAAACCATCCACAAGACGTCCAGTCATAACAACATTATCACCCTTCTTAACTATCACCTTCTCTCAAACAAAAGTGGTCACAAAACCTGCTTGAGCCATCTTGGGAAGCGAAACCAAGCACTTCTTCATATAGGGAGTATAAAGTGCTTGCTTTAGGATTAAGATGCTCCTACTCTTCAATTTAAGCTCAAAATCCTGGACTTCAAGTACATCGGTCTTTTGGTTCCCTCGCATATAGGTGTGTTGCTCACCCGGCCCCATGGGAGTAAAAGAGTGGAAGCTTTATTTTGTATTCGTGACATGAGCTATAGCTCCCAAGTCAAGACACTTAGAAGTTCCCTTGCGGTCGGCTAGCAATGTCTTAAAGACCATATAAGCAAGTTTGTTGTTGGTCCCACCAATTTTGTTGGACCGACAATACTTAGCTATGTGGCGCACCTTCTTATAAATAAAGCAAGTCATAGTCTCTCTCTTTGCACCTTTATTTTCAAAATCTCTCTTCTTGTCAGTCCCTCTGTTTCTAAAATTGTTTCTTCCTTTTCCTTTATTTGGTTTAAAAGAGGGTTGAGATTTCACCATTTGTACAACCACCCTTTGAGTTGGTGTCGATGTCAGTGCATGCTTTGAGTTCATTCTTTCTTCTTCTCATTTGATGGTCGTGACGAGCTCCTCCAACTTTGGAGGCTTTCGTCGAGCGGAGAGAGAAGACACGAACGTTTCTCATGAGTTAGGAAGTGAAGTCTTGAGATGAATCACTTGCATGGGTTCAATAGGTTTCATACTTGTTTACAGTGCAAATCAGAGAGACTTTCAGAGGAAGATCCTTCAGATCTGAACACCACAAACTGATTTTTAAAATAAATGATAGAGAAAGTGGGGAAAATCGAATTCTGATTCGAGGCCAGATCTGCCTAGAGACGAGCAGACCTGCTCTCAGATTAGTGGTAGCACCAACATGATCCGAACTATGAAACTGTATAAAGAAAATTAGTGTAATCTAATTGAAATGAAATAATAAGGAAAAAGAAGCAAGAAAGAGTAAAGAAATATACCAAACCAAGCCAGATGGCCTGGAACTCTCGAGGCTTCAAGGGCTCACCCGTATTTGAACTTCTGTCCTCTTTGCCTCTCTTTTTCAAGATATTGAGCAGGCCTTAGCCTGGTTGAATGGGTATGTTGACCAGACCTTAGTCTGGTTGAAAGGGTTTTCAACTAGAGTTTTTTAGGTCTAGGTTTTTCTTTCTCTGGGCTCTCTCTCTAACTTTTAGCCACCCACGTCCCAACTTTTTTTCTAACCTACACGTCCCACCTTTTTAAGAGGTGTCCCTAGTCTCGCATGTCCCACCTCCTTCGCAAAAAAGGGACTTCAATTTTATTTTTCTTAGAGACTTAATAGGGATGTAGAATATATAACTACTAAAACATGGGGATTTGCTAGGTGTAGAATAGATAACTACTAAAAGCTGAAGATTTGCTAAGTGTAGAATGGATAACTACTAAAAGCTGGGGATTTGCTAGGTGTGGAATAGATAACTACTAAAACTAGAAGATTTGCTAGGTGTAGATCATAGGAGGGGACTATGGACTATGGTGGTCTATGGTTGGGGGTTTACTAAGATAGTGTGATCCTTTGGGTTTAGGAAAACCACATAATTTGCCAGTTTTAAAATGGGGTTTCTACAGTTGCCCCTCTTTGGCACTCTCTGTCCATCAAGGGACAAGTGAGTGGCAAAGAAGTAGACACTTTGGCATTCCCTATCCTTCAAGGGGCAGATGAGCGACAAAGATGATGGCATTCCCTGTCCTTCGAGAGGCAGGTGAACGATAAAATAATGGAGACATTTTAAATTTCATCCTGATGTTACGTGGTCAGAGGGCGGACCAATTAATCCCTCCAAGCCATTGCGCTCCCGAGCTCACCACCTTGGGCATTTTCATCTTAGGGTTTTCGGCAAGATATGTCGGTGAGTTATAAATGCTTGAAACTCGAGTTGGAATTTTTGGCCATGCCACTTAACTTCAGGGGTTTTTACAATTTCAAATTCTTAAACCTGACATTTTTTTTGATTTCCTTAGGGTTTCTTAGGGCTTTCTATAGGTTTTTTCTATTTGGGAAAAGGCTTGGCCAAGTCAATTATGAAGAGAGAGATGAGGCAGCAACACAGTGATCATATACGGGTGTCCAAGTCCCTTCGTTTTAAAAAACATTTTAGAAATTTTGAAAGTAGAGGGAGATTTGAAATAGAATCCAAAACTTGGACAGGTAACGATTTTAACAAAGAAATTAAGGTTTTTGAAAACACAAGCCATGTAGTGAAAATTTTTGAAATAAGAGATATTTTGAAAAACAAATTTTTAGTTAGTAGTTTTAGCTCCTGCAACCATAGAGCCCTCTAAACAATTTAACGTCATGCAGTGATGGACAAAACACCTGACCTTTTATGTCATATGGGGCTAGATGAATACACCCGACCTTTTATGTCATACGGGGTTAGACGAATACACCCGACCTTTTATGTTATATGGGGCTAAACATTTTCTGAATACACCTGACCTTTTACGTCATACAGAGCTAAACATTTTCAAAATAACCCGACCTTTTACGTCATATGGGGCTAGACATTTTTTGAATATACCCGACCTTTTACGTCATACGGGGCTAGACATTTTCAGAATACACCCGACCTTTTATGTCATATGGGGCTAGATGTTTTTTGAATAAATCCGGCCTTTTACGTCATACGGGGCTAGATATTTTTATGTCTCGGCTCTTGTACGGTTCACGATTTTGACATTTTTCCTGTCTTGGCTCTTTTACATCGCACGAGTTTGACGTTTTTTCCTGAACTGGATTTTGGATGGAAGTTTAGGTTCGTGCCAACAAGGAGCATTATCTTTTTGAAATTTTTATTTATTTATTTTTCTTTTTTGAAATTGGTTGGCAGTTTAAGCTCATGCCACGAGGAGCGCTTGAAAATTTTTAAAATGTTTGAAAACAATTGTCTTTTTCAAAAGAAAAATGCATGACAAAACCAAACTTGATGCTCGGAAGACTCCAAAATTGGAGCGGGACATTTTTAGCCAAAACATTGTGGGCGACACTAGTGGTGTTGCCCATGGAGAATTTAGCTTTTATTTTTTAGTTTTTTTAAAGGGGTGGGCAACAAAGTTAGTGTCGTAAAAAAAACAAAATGTTCTGATTATTATTTTTTGGATGGGCGACACAAGTAGTGTCGCCCAATTTTTTTTTTATTTTTGTTGTTATTGGCTTGGCGACACAAGTGGTGTCGCCCAAATTATTATTATTTTTTTGGCTGCCTGAGCGACACCATCCGTGTCACCCTTGAAAATCACTTATGTTTTTTTTTTGGTGGGCGACACCACTTGTTTCGCCCAAAGAATTTTTTTTTTTTTTTTTTTTTGGTGTGGGTGACACGACCTGCATCGCCCATAAAAAAAACAAATTATTATTTTTTTTTTTTTTTTTTGTGGGGGACACCACCAGTGTCGCCAACGGAAATATATATATATATATATATATATATATATATATATATATATATATATATATATATATATATATATATATATATATATATATATATATATATATATATATATATATATATATATATATATGAGAAATGATCCTATAGAACCCTCCCCCACCCATATGTGTAGGACCCTAAAGGATCACTATTAAATTTGGCATGGATCTATAGAAAAGTCAAATCCCACTCATGTGATAAATTTTCTAGAGATTGGTGCCAACTTTAATGGTGATCCTTTGGGGTCCTACACACATGGGTGGGGGAGGATCCTATAGGATCATTACTCTCTCTCTATCTCTCTCTCTCTCTCTCTCTATATATATATATATATATATATATATATATAAGATGATAGGGTGAGCCCACAAGGTCACAGGAAAAAATGAGCCCGACGGCTCAGATTAAATCTGGGCTGATCTGACGATCACAGATGTCTGGTAGTGTTTGAATTTTAATTTTTTTCTACAAATCCAAATCACTTAAAATTTTGAGACTGAGTACATAAAAAATAGACGAATCTTCCAAAAATATCAAAACAATATTTTACATGAAATAAATTAGCCAAAATACCCCTGAAATGTTTTAGGGGTATTTTGGTCAATTTATTTTATAAGAATTAGTTTTTTTAAGATATTTTTATTAAGTGCATCTTGATGAGAATTACGTACGTCTAAAATTTCAAGGGATTTGGATGTGTAGAAAAATAATTAAAATTTAAATACTACCAGACATTGTGTTCATCAGATCGGCCTAGATTCAATCGGGGTCGTTGAGCTATACTATTTCATGAGCTAGTGGGCTCACCCAACCGTTTTCCTATACATATATATATATATATATATATATATATATATATATATATATATATATATATATATATATATATATATATATATATATATATATATATATATATATATATATATATATATATATATATATATATAGG
Source organism: Amborella trichopoda (assembly GCF_054954075.1). Lineage (NCBI taxonomy): Eukaryota > Viridiplantae > Streptophyta > Magnoliopsida > Amborellales > Amborellaceae > Amborella > Amborella trichopoda. Next base: position 34,560,674 of record NC_142346.1, read on the forward strand.
AAAATACTACGCAATGCCTATAGGTGAAAATGAACAGTGATTTCGCCTACCCCCATCAGCTTCCAAAGTTCATCGTACGGTCACGATTGTCCGGTAGTGTTTTATTTTTTTATTTTTTTTACAAATCAAAATGATATGAAATTTTGAGCTTGTATTCATCAAAAAGAGGGGAATCTTTCAAAAATATAAAAAAAATTTAAAATGAAAAAAATTGACCAAAATACCCTAAAAACGTTTCAAGGGTATTTTGAGCAATTTGTTTTTCTCGGATAATTTTTTTTATATTTTTATTAGATGATCCTTAGTAAGATGTAAATACCCTTTAAATTTAACATCATTCTAATTTGTAGAAAACAAATAAAAAATAAAATACTACTAGATGATCGTGATCGTGCGATGAGATTTGGACGGTGATGAGAGTAGGCGAAATCACTATTCATTTTCATCTATAGGCCTTGGAAGACTTTTTCAGATATATATATATATATAGTTTGGTGAGCGACACCACCTGTGTCGCCCATAGAAAAAACACACTTTTTTTTTTTGTTTTAAATGTGGGTCTTACAGTTTAAGCACTTGTGACCGGTTTGGTGGACCCTATGTGAGTGTATCAGATCCTTGCTTGAATCATCAAGACGAGGAATCATCAAGTATTTCTTTATCTTCCAACCTCAGCTCTTGTATTTCAATTCAAAAGAGAGTTATCTAGATCTTCGAGCAAAACATAGTCTGCAGGAACAAAAAAGGATACTGCCCCTAAGTATTCAGAATCTCTTTAGATTTCAGATTTTGTTCCTCGATCTTTCACCTTTCAAGTTCCAGATAATCGTGGACCTTAACAATGTTCCATCAGGCTAATGCTCATTGATTTTTCTTTTGACACCACTTTGACTCAAGAAGAAGGAAAATAAGATGTTTAGAGAGAAAAGGCATTGGAGATTTGAAAGAAATGAGATAACTTCTTAGTTTCCATCGCTTCGGTGTCCCTTTTGGGTGTTCAGACTGGTAGTCTTTTTTCCAACGCTTGGGATCCATTTGGATTTTAAACTCAGCGGATTTCTTTTTTTATTTATTTATTCATCGCCTCGGGGTCCCTTTCGGGTGTTCAACTCGGTTGCCTTTTTTCCAACTCTTGGGGTTCCTTTCGGATTTTTAGACCAACGGAATTTTTTTTTTTTAAAGAAGAAAAGTGATGACAAAGGAAGAGGAGGAGGAGGAAGAAGAAGAGTCAAGGTACCTTTCTATTTTTTTTTCGTTGCAGCAATTCAACCTAAGATCATGTAGGAATTTGATAATCTTTCACTTCTCCAAGTGGAGGGAGGTTCTAATATCGGTTTTCCTCTGATTTTTCTTGACTCAGGTTGGCATCCAATATCTCTTTGACGATGGTTGCTGAATTTTCATTGATTTTTCCTTTGAAATGCTCTACTTGAACCTTGATTTTGGGACAAAAAAAAAAAATCACTCTTCGTTTCCTAATCCCTCAATCTTTTGCATGGACAGATAAGCTTATCAAGGTTTTCTCATTAATGGATTATTTTATGTTACACATTAGGTGTTAATGGCATTTGAAGTGTGAGGCATGAATGCCTCATTTGGATATTTGCTTTCCGGAGGTTAACTCCGTAGTAGGCTCCTTCTCAGTGCTTGAGCTTAGGTAAGACTCTTGCATAAGAGGAGTGGTTGAGTTGGTATTAGATGGCCGTACGACATATTGGGAGTCAACATCGATGGGTTCAATCTCATTAGTTGCCCCTATTATATTATATGACCTTATGACGTGTTGGGAATCAGCAAACAAAGGTTCAATCTCATTAGTTGCCCCTATTATATCCTCTTCATGAGAGGAGTTTTCCCCTATTGAATATTTTGATGGGGTTGCCCTTGTAGGCTTTCTATTCCATTAGGAACTTGTTATCACAAGATAAATTCTCTTGATATGGTGGTGCTCCAGTTATCGGAGTTATGCTCATATCGTTAATGACTTTTTGAGAGCCTGCCTCTTGAGGAGGTAATCTGCTCGGATTTTCAATATCCAATTCTTGATCCCAGATTGGTGGATCATTTAAGAAATCTTGTGAAGATGGCCCAGGTGGGCCCCTTAGAATTTCCAAAGGTTCGATTTCTTTTGATATTTGAGGTGTTAGCCCCTTATTTGGAAGCATAATGAGAAACTTTGGGGTGTTGACCCCTTGTTTAGAAGATGATCCATTCTCATTGATCTGGATCACATCAATTTCTAACACGTTGTCCTCATCTTATTGATCCCACTTAGATGGGTCATCAAGGTTTTGAGGTGAAGGGTTTCCTTTTAGCACTTGCTCATTTGACCCCTCACAAGTTATTATCTCAGAATTAAGGTTTTCTTGCCATCATGGGCTTGGGAATCGACAGCTTCAAAATCTTGGTTGACCTTATGCTCGAGTTCATATTGCTCTTGCTAGTTTAATTCATTGTCACACAGATATGATCCATTTATTGTGTTAACTTGAAAGTTCGGATTGAAGGGTTAATATGCTCTAGTGTGACTCTTGATGATGGGGATTTCTTGTGCCACTTTTGGGAGTGTGTCTTGGAGTGGAATTCTATATGCGATACCCCTTTCTTTTCCCCTTTCTTCGGTTATGGGCTTGGAGCTAAGATCATCCTCACTGCTATGATCTTGAGTATCCTTAGTCATTACTCCTGAGTGAGATTATGCTCGTTTTATTCTTCATCTACTGGACTTTCCAGTTGATTTCTTCTTGTGCTCCAAAGCCTTTGTGGATGTTCTTCGGGTTTGGGCACAACTTGTGATTCTCCTGAGTTAATCAGGTTGACATCAGTATTCTTTGTCGAGACATCTAGAGTTTCTGATTCTTCTTTGCCGTCAACATCTTCCTTTTTGACACTTATCATGCCGTTATCGATGAGATCTTGAACTCTATGTCTGAAAGCTCGACATTCCTCAGTGCTATGAGCATAGTTTTGATGCCAATCGCACCATCGAGATGTATCGTCTTCATGGGAAGGAGGAATCTTGGCTTCTGTCGGTATTTATATGAGCCTTGCCTTAAGCAACTTCTTAAGGATATTGGTCATAGGCTCATCAATGAGAGTGAATTCCCTTGGAGTGGAAGTCTGCATTTTAGTAATTTATTGTGAATGGTTTGCAGAAGGGTTTCCTTTATTGATCATGTTCACCTCTCCTTCTTGAGAGGGCTCTACTGCGGCTTTATCTTTCTTAGCTCGTTCGTATCGTGATATTCTTTCAAGCTTAACATCAAATGAGTAAGGGACTGTGCCCATACTGAACAACGTGACATATTATGGAGTCATGTTCTCTAATCCCATGCTTACCTTCGCGGCTTCAGGGAGTGGAGTTTCAATAACCCGCATAATAGCCTCTTTGAATCTGATTATAAAGTTAGAAGGAGACTTGCCTGAGTTCTGTTTGGTGAAAGTTAACTCACAAAGGGTGATGGGTTTTAGCCTTCCTCCACTATAGCCGGAGGAAAATTACCTGGACATTTCGTTAAGATTTGCTTGAGGGTCATCCTTCATGAATCTTCGGTGCCACATCAAGGGTTCTTCTGATAAGCTACGCGAGAACATGACCTTAAGTTGGTTGGGTCGGTCTCGCAGTGTGTGGACCATCAATAAGTAGGCATTGATGTGTGCCTCAAGATCCTCTTTCCCTGAAAATCTGTTTCTGAACTGTGGCATCACTAACCCCATTGCTAGATCTTCTAGGCGTCTTAGAATTTCTTGTACATAAGCTTTTGAAGTTGAGAAATCCCATATTACCATTTTCTCTAAAGAGTCTTGGAGGCGTTTCATACAAGCGAATTGAGCCATCGTTATGGCTGTGAGCTGGCTTAGTTGTATGGTCTATTGAACCTGACTTTGTGGTATGTGGCTCGTATAAACTGGCTGTTAGGCCCATGTAGCAGGTTGCCCTAAGGACTGAGCCTGAGGGATGTGTTGAACTTGATGTGCCGGTTGTCAGCTTCTAGAATTTGCTGAGCTGAATTGGGCCAGAGAATACCCATCACTCAAAGGTTGCACAACTTGGCCACGCAAGGAGACTTGCAGGATAGTATCACCTCTTAACTGGGATGGACGACTCAAGCTGCTATGATGACTGGACTTCTAACCTTGGGTTGCTAGCTCTATCTGCCCCTAACCTTGATTGAGTGATCTATCCTTAGGGCTAGGGTATTCTCTAGCCCCGAAACTTGAATGAAAGAGTGAAGCAATGCCATAGCTACTGCCAGATGGAGTCTGCCCTCGAGGTAGACTTGGGCTCAAGTGATGATTAGAATTAGACCTTTGGCCCGTTGTGGGTTGGATTGGCAGGTTAACTACCCTAGGATTATCCTGGTTTGAGCTAAAATGTTGGGCTTGGCCTAGGGCTTGAGTTTCTGACCTGACTTTTCTGGATTGAGTGCGCTGGATGGTGTATCCTCTATTGAGTAAGTCTTGAAAGTAAGCATGCATCTTAGGATTGTCTTTATATCGAGTTAGGTCAAAACCCTGATCTTTATTGGTGATGAGTTGCTTGGGTAGACCTTCCCTAATTGTACGTGAACACACTCTCCCACTAACTGGCTGATTGCCAATTCTGGAATATTGGGCTACTAATTGACCATCAGGGTTTACACGGTTGAGATCGGATGACTCAGAGATTTGGGTCGACGCCTTATTCTTGTTATGCTGACTGAATTTTAGGTCAACCCCTATGTCTTGGAGGATTTCCCCCGGCTTGACCCTTTGACTATTCAAAGTGTTACGAACCTTATTACCCTGTTGGCTCACGAATTCTAAATGGTGGCCTTGAAGGTGGCTTGGACGGCTAGGTTTCCATGCGGGTCGAGAGTCGGCTCACTGACATGAGTGTTATGGATGATTTGTGAGGGAGCACTATGACGGTGCTTCTCTGACTGACTAGGTTCTCTGAATCTTGATTGAGTTGGGGCCATAGGGTGTGACTTTGCTCTACTATGATCCTGGGTCATGATTTCTAGACTTAGTGAGATCTAGACTAGACGCCTCAGGGTAAACTTAGTATGACTCTAGGGGCAAAACCCTAACTAAGACCTAGGCTAGAACTTAGAATGGATGAATCTCGCTAAACGCAATGGGTTTTGGTTTAGACCCTGAACTAGGGTAAGCCTAGTCTAGTTCTAGAGGAAACTCTATGCTAAGACCTAGACTAAGATCTAGACTAAAAGGGGACAAGCCTCGGTTCGGACCAAGAAGGGGTCTAGGTTGGAACCTGGGTGTGAATCTGGTTTTGACCTGGATTGAGCTGGGCACAAGCCTGGGCTTGGACCAAGAGAGTTTTGAAGATCAGACCTGGTGTGGACCCGAATTGGATCAAGGTTGCGCTAGGCACGAGCCCTTGGCTCGGACCAAAAGGGGCCTTAGGTTCGGACCTGGGTGTAAGCCTGATTTGGACCTAAGCTAGGCTAGGTACAAGACTGGGCTTGGACCAAGAGGGTTTTGAAGATCAGACCGGGTGTAGACCCAGGCTGGATAAGAGTTGGTTTAGGCACGAGCCCGTGGCTCGAACCAAAAGGGGGCCTAGGTTGGACCTGGGTGTGAACCTGGTCCAGACCTGGGCTAGGCTGGGTACAAGCCTGGACTTAGACTCAGAGGGCTTCAGTTCGGACCAGAAGCAGATCCGGACTGAGATTTAATGATCAAACAACCGTAATAAGCAAACACAACACTTGAAAATGTTTTCCCTTGGGTAGGCTTGGTCTGAGTGACTTCTTAACTATTGAAATGTGGCTAGGCTGAGTTGGTCCCCACGTAGGTCTTGGCTTCATGTTATAGGATTTTCACCAGGTCGGACTATGTGTGGAGTTGCTTTGAGGCAAAGGAATATGGAGGGGCGCTCACAGTTAAAGTTACGTGAATCCCAACCACTTCGGCTCTCAATGCTAGGTTCTTCTTACGCAGTTATTACCGATTTTGGGGGTTTTTGAAAATATTTGTTGGTTTCCCGGGCATTCCCAGTCCTGTTTGTGCAAGAGTGTGTAAAGAAGCACGCAAACAAAAAGAACGTGGCAAGTAAGCAAACACACAACGCAAGAAAGAAACGAAGTGAGCGCTCGACAACAATCGTGTCAAGCAATGCAAGCTTCGAGGCGGAGCTCGCTCGATAGCATAGTAAAGATGGAGGGGTAAGCAACCCTTGCGAAGGTAGTTAGTCAAAACAGTGAAACCAGACACAGTCCATGCTTAGTCGAGTGGGGCCTGAGTTGAGGGTGGCTCAAACGGGACACAGTTCAAAGAGGGTGGAAGCAACCCTCAAAATATTTTTATTTATTTATTTATTATTATTATTATTATTATTATTACTATTATTATTATTATTATTATTATTATTATTATTATTATTATTACTATTATTATTATTATTACTATTATTATTATTATTACTATTATTATTATTATTACTATTATTATTATTATTATTATTATTATTATTATTATTATTATTATTATTATTATTATTATTATTATTATTATTATTATTATTATTATTATTATTATTATTATTATTATTATTATTATTATAATTTTGATGAAGCAGGGTTAAACTAAACATGATAAAATAGGGAAATCATGGTTTTTATCAAAATTAATAAAACTAAAATAAAATCAGAAAGCACAAATAGAACAGAACTATCTTAAGAAATATATATTTTTATATTTTTTAAACAATTTATTTTGACCTAGAAAATTGTGAGCAACAAAACCAAACTTCCTGGAACAGGGTTGTGGGATCCCGAGATTTTCCAATGGTGTCGCCCAAGGCAGACAACACAAATAAAAGTTTCAAGAAAAATATTCTTTGTACTTTTTTAAAAAATTATTTTGACTGAAAATTGGAGAGCAACAAGACCAAAGTTTCTGGAACAGAGCTGTTGATTCCTAGAAATTTTCTGGGACCTCTAAAACTGGGTGACACAGGTGGTGTCGCTCGAGCGGGACTGGTGGTGTCCCCCGGGCGGCACTGGTGGTGTCGCCAATTTTTTTAATTACTTTTGATGAATCAAAGTTAAACTAAACATTAAAAAGCAGGAAAACCATGATTTCTAACAAAATTAATTATACTAAAATAAAATCAGAAAAGCACGAATAGAAGAGACCTGAAGTAAGAAAGATATATATATATATATATATATATATATATATATATATATATATATATATATATATATATATATAAAGATTTACTTGGACCTGAATCTTTGTGAGAAGTAACAACAAAGGTTTTGAAACAAGGCTGTGGGGTCCCATAATTTTTCTAGGACTTTTGTCTCTAGGTGACATGGGGTTTGTCGCCCGAGACATGGGCGGCACTAGTGGTGTCGCCTGGGCGGCACTACTAGTGTCGACCATCGCAGAAACCCTGGGTCCTAGTCACAACCAGATTTGGGAGCTTTTTTGTGACTGAAGACAGTAAAAACAATGAACAAAAGACTCGTGTTTCGGAGCTCGGATCAAGCTTGAAATGCCCCACTGTGGGTGCCAAACTGTTTACAGTACAAATCAGAGAGACCTTCAGAGGAGGATCCTTCAGATATGAACACCACAAATTTATTTTTAAAAGAAATGATAGAGAAAGTGGGGAAAATCGAATTTTGATATGAGGTCAGATCTGCCCAAAGACAAGCAGACCTGCTTTCAGATCAGTGGCAGCACCAGCAAGATCCAAACTATGAAACACTATAAAAAAGAAATAAAACTAGTCTAATCAAATTAAAATGAGATACAGAGGAAATGGAAGCAAAAAAGAGTAAAGAAGTATACCAAACCGAGCCAGATGGCCCAGACTCCCGAGCCTTCGAGGGCTCGCTCGTATCAGAACCGGTGTCCCTTTGCCTCTCTTTTTCCAGATATTGACCAGGCCTTAGCTTGGTTAAATGGGTGTGTTGACCAGACCTTACTCTAGTTGAAAGGGCCCTAGGATAGCTGAAGAACTAGGGTTTATTTGGTCTAAGGTTTTCTTTCTCTGAGCTCTCTCTCTAACTTCTACCCTCCCACGTCCCAGCTCCTTTTCTTCTAACCTACACATCCCACCTTTTTAAGAGGTGTCCCTAGTCTCCCATCTCCTTCCCAAAAAAGGAATGTCAGTTTTATTTTTCTTAGAGACCTAATAGGGAATAGATAACTACTAAAACATGGGGATTTGCTAGGTGTGGAATTGATAACAACTAAAAGCTGGGGATTTGCTAGGTGTAGAATGGATAACTACTAAAAGCTGGGAATTTGCTAGGTGTGGAATGGATAACTACTAAAACTAGAAGATTTCTTAGGTGTGGATCATAGGAGGGGAACATGGACTATGGTGGTCTATGGTTGGGGGTTTACTAGGATAGTGTGGTACTATGGGTTCAAAAATACCACAAAGTTTGCCAGTTTTAAAATGGGGTATCTACAATACCGGGATCTTTCATTTCTCGGACTAGTGCACAAAAGGTATGCACATGATTCGAGAATCTAGTTCCCTCGGCCATCTTTAACTTATTGTGCTTCTTAGACGTGGTTTGTTTCATGAGAGAATGATCCACATACTCCATCTCAAGCCTATCATAGATTTCACTTGTGGGAAAATTTACTCATACTCAAAAGCATACGAGTCGGTCATAGGGCACAAAAGGATTGATTATTTCTCAAGTTTTTTGCATTTTCAAGTAGTACTCATCTTTGATTGCGTGGGATGGGTCGACACTTGGATGATGGGGATAGTGCTCATAGAGCATCTCATGCAAGTGTTCATCATAAAGGACATACCCAATCTTTCTTTTCGATGAGGCATAATTGGTCCTATCAAATCTTTCAGTTTTTAGGATCTTCGAGATGAAGGTACAGGCAGCCATACCTTTTATTCCATGCTAGATCTAGACTCAATAGAGCGAAAAGACTCCTAATGGCAACAAATAACTATAGCTCTGATACCAATGAAAGAAAGACTAATATGGTCTTTCCGGGGTATATAATTTTTTATTTTTCTTCTTTCTGACCCATTTTTCTTTTGGCAAAGATCACTTACACGTAGTCTTATTACAATAAACTCATGCTTCACAGAAAATTAAACTAGCAAATCTAAGATCTTACAACCTTGATGCCACTAAACCAATTTTCTTTATACAAAGAAAATAACCACAATTCTTATGCGTGGGAATATAAAATATAATTAAATATGATGAAACAAAAAGAGAGTGCCGAAGATTACCTCAACTTGGGTTATTACACCCCAAATTGAGCCACCACCATCCGATGGCGTGGGATCAACGATCAACGCCACATGATTTTCCAGATGGATTTTGAGATGCACCACACTTTTATAGTATAATATTGCCACATGATATAAACTATTTCCAAAAAAAAACATATTGAAAGATAAAATGGGATTCACTTCGAAGGAAGAAGGAACACTGCTATCAATTTAATTTTTTTTGATGTGAGGCCCTCAAAGTGTAAGGGTGTTACTACTGTTGATGTGATGCCCTCAAAGTCTTCTATGAGTGATCCAGAGTCAACAGATACTCAGAATCCAGACATTATTGATGTTTGTGGAGCTCGGAGGTTAGTCAGGAACAAAAAGGAATCAATAAAGGCACAATGCATCTTGAAGGACGGAATGCAATTTGGTGGAGGAAAGTCTTCCTCCATAGGTAAATTTTCTAATCATTTTTTTTTTTTTATGTCTATTAGTTCATGGAATGTTTGGGGCTTGAGAGGCCTTGGTAGGATTGTTTATGATGACAATCTGATAGATCCTCCGATGAAGATCTCTTGGATCTTGACACCTTAAATTGATAAAATGCAGTAGTAGAGAAAATGGAACAAATCGAATTTAGATATGAGGCCAGATCTGCTCGGAAACGAGCAGACCTGCTCTCAGATATGTGGCAGAGCCAGCATGATCGAGAGCATCAAAACATGATTTCAAAAGCAATAAATAGATCAAAATAAGATAAAAACAGTAAAAGAAGAAGAAATAAATATGAAGAAAATAATACCAAACTAGGCCGGATGGCTAGGGACTCCCGAGCCTTCGAGGGCTCGCCCATATCAGCACTAGCGTCCTCTTTGCCTATCTTATTCGGATGTTGACCAGCGGATCTCTGGTGTAGAAGGGTAGTTGTGCCCTAAACATAGTTTAGATCTAGGGTTATTGTGCCCTACGTCTAGGTCTTCTCAGGCTTAGGGTTAGGGTTTCAGGAGCCTAGGGTTTCTGAAGCAAGTCTCCTCTAGGGTTTCAATTCTCTTCTGAAGCTGTGTTTAGGGTTTCTATCTAGAGGTGCCTTGAATGCCCATGAAAAAGAGGCTTTATAGGGCCAAGGATATGCTGGAAAGGATAATTATCCATAACCAACAGATCCTTATAAAAAAAAATGAAAAAAGACAAGAAAACCATATCAAGAAGAAAAAATCCAACTTGGGCCAAAAGGGTCTAGGCGACACCAGTGGTGTTGCCCGGGTGGCACTGGTAGTGTTGCCCAAGTCTGGGTGACACTGGTAGTGTTGCCTGAGCAAGACTGCCCGTGCCGCTCAAATAAAATTTGGTCCAAATTCAGTTTGTGCGCTTTGGGTGTGTTCCTTAACCTCTTGTGAAGCTCTCAAAGAAAATTTGGGTCAAAACAGTTTTTTTTACTATTTTTAATGATTGTTTTGGTAAAACAGGGCGTCTACATGATGACTTGGGCAACACTGTCACCCAAACCAAAACTTGTCCACATTGATTTGTTTCACTTCTCTTGTGAAGCTCTCAGAGAAAATTTGGGTCAAAATGGAATTTTTTACTATTTTTAATGAATGTTTTTGTAAAACAGGCCATTTACAAAATTCTGGGTCAAAAAGATATTTTTGCAGGGTTCCGGGCAAGCAGACTGGTTCCGGTCATAAGGTAGGTTGCGTGAACTATGAATTTTGGGTTTACTAGGATAATGTGGTCCTGGGGGTTCAAAAAACCATAGAATTTGCCAGATTAAAAAATGGGGCGTCTACAAGGATATCAAATATTTTTGGGTTAGTTAAAAATCATAATGTTGGGCTTTTGTTTCTTTTGGAAACTAAACTCCCTTCCGAATCGGTTGTGAGTTGGGCTATAAAACTTGGTTTTTATGATAATGTAGTGGCAAATGAAGTAGAAGGTCGATCATGAATCATGGTTTTGTGGAATCCATGCATATTTTCAATCAATGTGTTAAGCACTAGTGATCAGATGATAACTGTCCAACCAACACAGTTATGCAATGGATGGAGGCACCTTAACTGTTTCGGGTGTCTATGCTTTTAACTTGGTTGTTCAGAGAGCATGTCTTTGGGATTGGATGGGAGATATATGTGCAGCTACTAGGGGTCCTTGGATTGTTTTGGGTGATTTCAATACAATATTGGACAATTATGAAAAGATGGGTGGCAAGAATTCACTACCACAGGATTCAAGGGACTTTGCACATACTTTGGCTGATTGTGCGTTCACTGACTTAGGCTCAATAAGGGGGTGGTTCTCTTGGTCTAATAGCAAACTTAGGAGAAGATGCATCAAAGAACATCTAGCTCGGGCCCTGGAAAATATGGAATGGGTTTTATCTTATCCAGAATCCAAGGTAGAGTTACCTCCCAAGGGTAATTCTGATCATTGCTCTTTGCTGGTGACTTTATCAACTTGGATTCCAGAAGGACGGAAACCATTCAAATACTTCACGACTTGGCAACAATTCCCAGGGTTTATGGATGTTATCTCTGATTCATGGCAACTCAAAGCCGAGGGCACGACTATGTTTCGTTTATTGACAAAGCTGAAAAGGCGAAGAAGCGTCCTAAGAGATTGGAATAGATGCTCTTTTGGTCATGTGGGGAATCAGATATCTAATATTTGACGTTAATTATTAATTTTGCATGATGATTTAAGTTGGGATCCTTCCAATGAGAATATGACGATGGAAGAAAAAACATGTACACATGCCCTACAATAATTACTTTCACATGAGGAGAGTATGCGGAGACAAAAATCTCGACAGACTTGGTTGAAGGATGGGGACTCAAATACCCGTTTCTTCCATTTGTCCACTAGCATAAGAAGAAGAAATGACAGGCTCAACCTCTTAAAAAACCACAATGGGGTTTCTCTAATTTCTGAGGAAGAAATCCAAAATCACATGATTGATTATTTTGAAGAATTATTGGCACAAGAAAGTAATATTGATATTAGTCTGGTTGATCATTTTCTTCCTTCTTCAATTCTTAATGAAGATCAACAAAGGGAACTTATTAAGGATGTGTCTATAGAGGAAGTAAAAGCCTGTAATTGGGGAATGAAGAGTGAGAGTGCGCCAGGCCCAAATGGTTTTACAGTGGAATTTTATAAGTTTAGTTGGAAGTGATCGAGAAAGATTTGTTTTTGGCATTGCATGAATTTTTAAAGAAAGGTAAATTCCTTAAGCAGATAAATGCCACATTCATTTGCCTTATCCCAAAAGTCAATTCCCCTTGTCTTATGAAAGACTTCAGACCAATTGGTTTGTGTAATGTTCTTTGCAAAATCATTAGCAAACTTATTTCAAATAGATTGAGGGAGATTGATCATAGATAACATATTGATGGGTAATGAGCTTATTTCAATATGTCATAAATACTCAATCAATCCTAAGATGTGTTTGCAGTTGGATCTAAATAGTGCCTGTGTAGCTTTTCTTGGTAGAGTGAATGAGATGAACTAGTTACAATCTGCTCTTACTCCATTGTTTAAGGGACGAAGTAATAAGTTATGGTGAAAATCTCTACCAATAGCACACATGATCTTGCTCTTTTATAATCTTAGCAAATGGGAAGCCCTTTATCTTAGAATGTGAGAGCATGTGAATAAAACATGGGCCTCTCTTGATCATAACTATGTCGGGGCGCTGCCCCCTTGTTAGCATACTAGGGGCATGCCCCTCCTTTTTTCTTTCCATGCCTTTTGAGATGGTGAGAGAGAGAGATGAGAGTAGAGAGAGAGGGTGATGTGCCACTCTAGGATATATATATATATATATATATATATATATATATATATATATATATATATATATATATATATATATATATATATATATATATATATATATATATATATATATAGAACTTGGGGTGTAAAGAATGGACCCCCCTAATATGATATATATATAACTCAGAGTCCAGGATTTTATGAATTAGGGTTAGTCATCATTATAGAGAATTGATATTGACTATGCCCCGTAGGTGGCATGAGGGGCAAGAGATCTTAACTATACAATCCTTAGATTAGTCATTATGATGTAATGAATGGTACTAGAACCTTGACATAAATAAAAAAATAGGCAAAATACAAGCCAATACACTTGAAAATATTATAATATTTTTTCCTATGTTGGGGATATGGACGACAAAATAAAGGTTCTTGTGGAGCACCTCGAAGGATTCTGTTGGGTCTAAGCCTATCCGAGTACCACCTTGGAACACCTCCTTACACGGCAAACATTGAGTTGGAAAGCGTTGCGTCAAGTGGGCTCGAGCGGGTTCGGTTAGGCGAGAATTAAGTGGGCTCGGTTGGGTTGGGTTAGGACTAGGGTTTTAGTATGGTAAAGGTTTGGATTTGCAATATGGAGTATGGTTATGGTTTAGAGTAGGGAGTATGTTTAGGATTTGGGGTATGGAGCATGATTGGGGTTTGGAGTATGGAGTATGGTTAAGATTAGGGTCTTAATAACCTTGGTTAAGTGTAGAGAATTAACCAAGGTGAGTTAGGGTTTAGGCTAATTAATATGTGGTTAAACTTGGGTTAGGTTTGGGTAAGGGTGTGAGCTCTTTTGCAGAAAACTTTCTCTCTCCTCTTTGTAGTTTAATTAATATGTTATTTAATTTCAATGCATGCAAAATAGTGATGGCGTAAATATAGATCTGCAACTTAATGTGTGGATGCTCAAAGCTTGGGGGAATTGGGTGAAAAGAAAAAAAGAAGAGAAAAATACAAAGAAATTAAGGTAAAACCAAAATAAATGAAAAATGACATGAACGATATCTACAATTGATCATTAGAGCTCTCGAGGAGGGCCTTTTCCCAACCACATGGTATGGGGTCTTATTTTTAGACTCTCTAGTGTTGGAACAAACAAACTACCACCAGGAAAATGTAGATCATGCTACCATGATTTTTGGATTTTGGAGTTTTCATGCAAGTCTTCTTCAACACTCTTTGCTTAATTTCTTCAGAGATGTTGGGTTTAGTAGTCATTTTTCAATGGAAAATCAAAGAGGATCTCATCACGATTGTTACACACCAAAACGTTCGGCAAAATACCTCCAACTGTCAAAATTACGGCTCCAGTAAGTTGCCGAAAACCCAAAATTCTGCATAGATTTTAGCCCACTAGCAAGGCTCAGATAACCACCGATCCAGAAACCAATCGTGACTTTTCTCATGCCATCTCAAAGGCATTCAATTCAAGATTGAAGTGCACTAGTTTTGAGCTTAAGATGATGACCGGCTGTTGAGTTATGGCCAAAGAGGCAAGCAATGTTGCACAAACTGGTTTTTGCATAAGCATCAGAACTTGTGGACTTCTCTCTAGTATTTCTCTCGATCCGATCGACGATCATATGCAAAACCTATACCAAAAGAATGTGTTCATCGAGGAGCACAACATATACAAATTTTGGCTCACTCTGATTCACTGATCAAGAGATTCAAGGGTGCATAATTTGCCTAATTTTTGGGGAGAGTTCCAGGATTTTCTATTTTTGTAATCGTTAGGAGCTTTCAGATTCAAGGGTGCATAATTTGCCTAATTTTTGGGGAGAGTTGCAGGATTTTCTATTTTTGTATTCGTTAGGAGCTTTAAACCGTAAATAGTATGGAAACCCCCTTGTATTTGGGAAGTAGGGCCTAGGAAGATATTTTTTAGGCGAAACTTGGGGTTGAGGAGTTTTTAGGCCTTATGGGTTCATTCATAGCAGTCCGAAGGCCATCTGAGATCAAATTTAAATTTTAATGGTTTTACAGTAACCATTTACTTGTCCACCCTTGTATGTGGGGCTATGATACCCTTTCATCTTTTCTTCCTCATTTCTTTCCTGCTGTGATGCTCGACTGAGCTGAAATTCCGGGGTGCCTTTAGGATAATAGGACCCATCTTTGTGATTTCTCTTCGGTCAAAATGATGTCATTCGGGTGCTCTTCAAGACATGGGTCTTATTGTGCACTCTATGGTGGTCAGGGTCTGGAATCGGTTGGGAGCACCATGGTTTTTATTAGGTGAGTTCCCGGCCATAAAAAAGTGGGGGCCTTGCTATTTTGGGAGCCCCCAGTGGGCCTTAAAGGGGATTGCACGTGCATTTGTAACTTTCTGGGCATATTTGGGGCCAGAAAGTTGATGTTGTAACCGTGTTCTCTATTATTTGCAAGGGGGGGGGGGTGGTGTATCAAAAATGCGTGCAAACGACAAGTAAATTTCATTCTTGATTTCCTTCTTATTTATTTTAGTATCTTTGTCGTTTTTTGGCATGTAACTTAAGTGCTTTATAATTGTCAAAAAAATGTAACTTAAGTGCTTTATAATTGTCAAAAAAAAAATTTATTTTTCTTTTTTTTGTAAAATAAGGGATCTTGGTTGATTTAGTAATATGATTGATTGTTGTAGTTGAATGGTAGTCTCAATTTGGCGATCAATATTGTGAGTTACAATGTTTCGCAATTAAAGTTTTGAGCGAAACTTGTAGTGCTACTGGTTGTGAGTGGATTGGATTGTTAACCTACACAAAGAAGAGTAATAGATTAGAATATAAGGGACTACGTGATCTAGTCTTTATCCATTACAATTTGAAACTACACGAGAGGTAACTTATACCAATAATCTTTTATGAACAATACAAACCTTGTTTATAATGAATAATTTGTAAAATGTAGTGATACATCTGAATTTATAAATTTTAACTATACAATGTAGGCAATAAAAGTGGAAGAGGGGGCCGATCATAGATTCTATTAGCTTAGAGTATATTATGATATTGACGAGTGGGTTGTGGAGCTTCCTACACTCCTTGAGGGAGAAGCCTTGAGTTAAGAGGAAATCGAGCAGCCAAGAGACGAGGAATGGATATATGGGCCCTATGTTGAGGCTCCAATTTTTGTGGTGTTGATTGTACTGGTGGTGGTTTTGAGTCCCAATGATGACTTTGAGTATATTGAAACTTTGATTTTATACTTTCCGTCTTTTTTTTTGTTGGGACTATAGCTAGAATGGAGAGTATATGGACTTATGGACCTAATGAGGTAAAGGAACTTTATTATTCATATCTTGGCGTCTTTTTTAGATATCGTGTATGTGAATGAGTGCTCTTGTCATGTATAAGATTATAGATTTGTTCATGTATGGCTTTTGGTTTTTTATTTGTAAATTTTCATTGGGTGATTGGTAAAATATAAAATGATGGATGTTCATACATTTATCGTTTCATGTTTATGTGGAAGGAAAAGGATGACTATGGATATAATAATTCTATGTGATTAGGTCTGTCAATGTTGATGGTTTGATCAAAAGTACTAAAAATTTCATTTTTAAATATCATGATTGTGTCTAAAAAAATACTCATCATCAATATCATCATTGTAGACTTTTCCCAACTATTTGGGGTGGGCTAAACGAATTGTGGTCTCTCATTTTTCTCTATCAAGGGCCATACCCTCAATGAGGCCATAAGTCCCAATAACTTTTCTTACTACTTCCAACCATGTCATTTTGTGCCTATCCATTTTCTTTTGTGAGTTTTCCATTTGAATCAACTCGAACCTTTGTCCAAAAAATACTAAATTCTTCATTTATTTTTGGTTTTCAAAATTTTAATAATACATATTTGTATATAATATGTATTTTGTTTATTTCAAAATTAAAAGAATGCAAATTCGTTCCTCAAATCAAGCAAGGACCAAAGTGCTTCCCTTTCTTACCAATTCAATGAAGGCTCCAAAAGTGAATCTGACCATATTGTTGTCATTTGAATAAGTAAAACTCATTTGAGTAACCAAACTTGATTAAGGCTAATATAGAAAAGTATGAAAGATAAGTTCTCCGTCAGGGCTTTAGAGAATTAAGTGTGAGAGAGAGAGAGTTAGAGATCGATTAGGATTGGTGCATTGAGAGATAGATACAAGTGAAGAGTTGTCCAAGAGTTTTTTCACATAAATAACCAAAATGGCTATATTTTGCTTTCTCTAAAACATTGGATATTTTAATCATCATTATTAACATAATCATAACTTTTTTCCAATTAATTGGGGTCGCCTATATGAATCCCGGTCTTCTATTTTGCTCTATTAAAGACTATACCCTCAGTGAGGTTATAAGTTCCCATCTTCTTTCGAACTACTTCTATCCACGATCTTGTGGGTCTATCTCTGGCTTTTTTGAATCTTTCCACATGAACTAACTTACATCTCCTAACAGGTGTTGTACCGGATTGGTACCACATATGACCGATCTATCTAAGTTTACTCTCCCCTATCTTACCACACCTTAACTTTCTTGAATTGATTCATTTCGAATTTTATCCCTTCTTGTCTTACCACTCATCCATCTCAACATCCTCATTTCCACTACACTCATTCTATTGGTAGATTATTTTTTGTCCACCCAACATTGCAACCTATAGAGTAAAGTTGGTTTCATAGTTGTCCTATAGAATTTTCCCTTCAGCTTTGTTGGTATACGATGATCACATAAAGTTCCAGTTGCACATCTCTACTTCGCCGACCCATCTCTAATTACGTGTGCGACATCTTCCTCAATCTCTTCATTTCCTAGAATATTACCCAAGCTATTGAAAGTGTCGTCTCTTTTATATTTTTTGGCTGTCAATCTTAAGTACTTCCTCATCTCTACTCCTATTATTATTAAACTTGCATTCTATATACTCTTTCTTAGTTTGACTAATTTTAAAACTTTTGAAATCTAGAACATCCCGCCAAAGTTATAACTTTGTGTTGACGTTGTTTTGGGTCACATCGATCAAAACTATATCATTTGTGAACAACATGCACTATGATACCGCATCCTGTAGGTGCTTAATTAAGTCGTTCATAACTAAGACAAAGAGGTACGGGCTCAATGCAGACCCTTGAAGTCCTATTGTCACTGGAAACTCACTCGTCTCTCCGCTAGTTGTTCGTACACTAATTAACGCTCCATCATACATATCTCTCACCAAGTCGATGTAGTGTCCGGAGACTCCTTTCTTTTCCAACACCCACCAAATCAAATCTCGAAATACTTTATCATAGACTTTCTCTAAATTAATAAAGACCATATGGAGGTATTTTCCCTTCGCCCTAAACTTTTCAATTAGTCGCTTAAGTAAGAAAATAGTTTTGGTTGTTGATTTTCCTGGCGTAAAAAGAAATTGGTTTTCGATACACTTGTTTCATGCATTAGTCATTGCTCAATCGTTTCATGCCCGTTGTCGTTGCTCAATCACTCTCTCCCAAAACTTCATAGTATGGCTCATAAGCTTGATCCCTCGATGGTTTGCACTATTCTGTATGTCTCTTTTGTTCTTGTAAATAAGAACCGCAATACTTTTCCTCCATTTGTCTGGCATTTTCTTTATTCTGAATACTTTATTGAATAGTTTCATTAGCCAGTTAATGCTAATCTCTCCCATGTACTTTCAAACCTCTGTCAGGATACCATTTGATCCTAAAGTCTTTCCTATCTTCATCATTTTCAAAGCTTCTTTCACTTCCAACATCCTGATCCTACGAATAAATCTACGACTTCTACCATCATTTGTACCAATATTTTCATTATATGTAGATGATATATAATGGAATGGAAATGATTTCAAAATGATAAATAGTACCCATAAATTTGTTCTCATTTTGAGATAAAAGACGTAAGAGTGGCATCTTATATCATAGGAATAAAGATGATTAGTTATATGAAGTCTGCAATGCTCTATTTAACTCAAGAAAGATATCTTGGAAACCATTTGTAAGATGTTCAAAATGGTAAATTGTAATACATTTTTATTGAAAAATGAGTAAAGTCATCTCAAAAGGATTATCCAACGGATGGAAAAGAAAAGCCTAATGTTCTCTTAAAAGCTATTGGTAGCTTAGGGTTGCAGTATATACTAGGTCAGAATTAAGATATGTTATAGGCCTTATTAATATATATAAGTAATCCTAGCATAGCCCCTTAAAAAACAGTCAAAGAAAATTTAACATGCATTTAGAAAACTAAGCATCTTAAGTTATCTTTTCAAGCAAATAGCATGAGTTTTGGATGCTGACTTTGATGGGAATGAGGATGACAGCCAGCCCCCTTCAAGGCATGTTCTCTCTTTGGAGGTATGTCTATCTCTTGGGTTAGCAGGAACCAAGGGTGCCTTGCTTCCGGCCCTTTTTGTTTGCACTTAGTTTGAAAACTTTTGTAATGCAGTCATATCATCAGGATTTCAACAAAGCCATCATGATCCAAACCTATTAGTTTGTTATACTTCTATTAGGTGAGCACTTATGTTACTCTATGTAGATAATATAATAATATTCCATGATGACATGATTAGACAAAAATACATTGAAATATTTGAAATGAAAGACCTTGGGTTTTTACGGTACTTTCTCAACTTAGAAGTTTTATTTCCCTCGTACCTATCATTATCTCTAACTCAAATATGCCTCAGAAATTGCCTCTGAAGCTCGCCTGATGCATGATACTAAGAGATTTGACACTCCCATTAAGTTCAATGTAAAAATTTGACCAATAGATGATGAACCATTCCTTGGCCCAATATTTTACTGGTAGTTGGTTTGAAAATCAGTGTATATGGTGATTTCTCGCCCATATATTGTTTATACAGTGCATTTGGTTAGCCAATTCCTCAGTGCCCATAGGTCTGTCCACTTAACTTTAGTCTTATGCGTCATTTGTCATTTTAGGGATACTTTACACCAGGCTTTGTTTTTCTCTTCATTTTCCTCACTTGAACTTGGGGCAACGTAAACTCAAATTTTACAGAGTGATAGCAAATCAACAACAAGCTTTTGCAATTTTCTTGGTGATTCGCTTCCATCATGAAAAAACAAAAAATAAAAACTTATTGCCCAATCTACAATAGAAGTTGAGTATAGGGCAATAATGATATATACTACTACTAAAGTTGTTTGGTATCGATGGTTGCTTGCTGACAAGGTTGTTACTATTACCACCTCCATACCATTTTTTTGTGATGGTAAGAGCACCTTTGGGATTTCAAAAAATCGGGAGCTCCATGAATGCACCAAGATATTGAAGTCCATTGTCACTTTGTGTGACAGAAATTTGTGGCTGACACAATTTCTCTTTTATATACTACTTCATCTGCACAATTGGTTGACTTCTTCACTAAAATACACACTGTGCCTCAATTCTCTCGGCTTGTCTCTGAACTATCAATGATGTACCAAATCATTTCGAGTTTGAGGGTGATTGTGAATTTATTGTGATTTGTAAGTTTTTTTTTGTATAATATTTTCCTTCCTTTTCTATATGGACATGGTTTCTATAAGTACATGTAGAAATGAGTCCCCTCTTAAAAATCTATTTTTGAGATGGACTTTTGGAGTTAATTTTGAAGGGCCTGTAATCTCTAACACGGAGATCATGAATATGAATAAATAAATAAATTTTGAAATCTAGAAATAATACTTCTATTAAGAAAACATTTGGACCGTTAGTTTCAATCCTTTTAGATGGACAACTTGTTTGCATCCATCTTTAAGATGGTGCTTTATACCTCGGGGACTACTTGTTTGCAGCAAGAAATAATTTTTCTTTTTAGATGGACTACTTGTTTGCATTTGGACCGTTAGTTTCCATTTTTTTATTTGGACTACTTGTTTGTGGCAAGAAATAATTGTTTTAGAAGGACTACTTGCTTGCAGCAAGAAATAAATTTTATATTAAGAAAACATTTGGACCGTTAGTTTCTATTTTTTTAGATGGACTACTTGTTTGCAGCAAGAAATAATTTTTCTTTTTATATATACATACTAGGAAGTTGATTCATCATGTAATGATCTATAATGCTTGTATACAACTTTGTAACCCTATAAAATAATGGTTTTGTGCAACAATTTTACATAGAAATACAAATATTTCTCACAATACTAGAGTAGCATATGTGAAAACATTTCTTTAGTGTCAATATTTTGAAGTACAATAGGGCCAGGATGATCAGGCCCTCCAAAGGGCCCACTGGGCCATGCCCAAATTGTGGGTCAGGGTCCCAAGCATGGTCGCATACCCGGTCCAAATTGGGCCCGCCCCAGTGTCCCCCATTCTTAGAGTGAAGTAATGATCTCAGTGAATCAAAAGGGGAACAAAAAGCCCAAAACAGACCTTAACGAACAAAATAATGGGAAATTTACGTACCGACCAATTTATGAAACAATTATACTAAAATAGCCCAAAAATAGGACGGAATCCCCATTGTTTTTTATTTTCTGGCAAGTTTGTCTGTGTCTGATGTTGTAAACATCGAACCGCTTGTTAATCCATACATTTTAATTTTTTGCAAATTCTATAATTACCTTATAGCAACCACATAGATGCCAGAAATAATGTCACAAACACCTTCATTTTTTTTCATATCTCTAATCAATGTTGATAGTTTTGGTGTTTTACAGCCTGATAGGAGTCATCATGGTTATCTTTGGGCTATATTGTGTGCTGTGGGCAAAAGAAAAGGATGGTATTGTAAAGAAGAAGCATGCCAAAGGCCTGCTAGAAGGAGAAAAGGAGATCCAAGGCTTCTTGGAAGGATCCAAGAAAGAAAACGTATCATTACAAGAAGAAGAAGAGTAGAAGTAAGAATACTCCCGAAGAAAGATAACTCCCTCTCTAAGTTTACCATTTCTAATTAAATGAGAACTAAAACAAATAGAAAATTGAGAAGTAGCTTCAACACCCCATTTTTTCTGATGCACATTTCTTTTTTTTGGGTAATTCAATGGGGAATGTAGCCGCTACCTGTTTTTTAAATGGTTAGGTCTTTCGAAGCTATCAGTGGGATTGGAGACCACAATGTGCAACTAAGGCATGGGGGGTGCACATTTTTTTTAGGATACATAATCATTCTAAAATTTAAGGTGATTGTTTTGAAAATGTATTTCATTGTAATGTGAAATGGATACTCCTCTGCTTCACTAATAAAATTAATACTCCTCTTCTGGCCTTCTGTAATAGGGTTTTTGGAGTTAAGTTCTTGGGGTCCTAACTTCTAATGAGATGAGTCATAAAAGAGGCCCAAAAATGGGGTCGAGAATTGTTTAGACCACTTATACAATCAAATAAAGACTCCCAAGTTAATATGATTATCGAAATTGAACTAAAGTTTCATTCAAGATTCTTTAACTTCTAATGGAGCGGAACAGATTTTATTAATCCAAAATATTTGCAAGGATAATGAGGAAATATGTTGTAGTCACACAATGTAGATGGATCGTGCACAAACTGAGAGGTTGATCTCCATGAACAAGCCGGCAAAGGATATCAAAACATGGAACGAAAACATATAACCAACAAAATAAAGATAAACAGTTTAAATTTAAAATTCACGGGTAGGGGCCCATTATCCTTACTAACTCACCAAAAAAACAGTTTAAATTTAAAATAAAAATAAAAATAAATAGTGCACCATCTTCCCATTCAGACAATAGAAGAATAATGATCGATATTTAAAAAATTAAAATTTATTTGGGTTGGCGTTTCCAAAATTAGATTATGATATATTCTTTCAAACTCCTTTTACAATGGAATAGTAATTTTATTTTCTCTCTCAGTTTACTCTCTCTGTTTCTCTAATATTGTTTTTCATTGTTGTTGGGGTATATAGTAATGAGCAAATACACTATGTTCCTACATGGGTATATTGTGCATCACCTATTTAAGAAGATTTTTTAGCCTAAAATTTCGGGAACCATATAAGAATTATTATATGATTAATTTTCAAAATAAAATTTAGGTTACTTAAATCTAGCACTACAAAAATTAGACGGTCTTGATTCAAGTTTGAGGCACTAGTTTTTTTCTAATGCATAGAGAGTTTCTTTAGTATCCCTATCATGCATTTTGTTAGAGGGAGAAAATTGATAGGACCAGTGATTTAAAAAACAGATCGGCGGAAAATTGATAGGACCAGTGGTTTAAAAAACAGATCGGCGATTCGGATTGGACACTCCAAATACCTATCTGGATTGGTGAATCGGCGATGCAGATCGGAAATCGGCCGTCTCGGTAGGATTAAGCTTTAAAAAAAATCCAAAAAAAATATTAAAATTCATTATAAATGTTGTCTTTTAGAAATCCAATAGGAAATAAGGGCACTACATTGTTAACTTTCATTTTTTTCATCAATTTGTGAATATTGAGATGTTCTTTCCCTGTATAAACTTATGTTAACTATTAAATTTACATCACACAAAAGAAAAATCATAGAATTATCATGGACAAAGTATATAATCATGCATGGACTACAATAAAGAGTACACTAAATCGATAAAAAAATAGCCACTAAAATCTTGAATTGGCGGAAAACCCTAATCTGCTAAAAAAACCCAAATTATTACAACCTAACTAACTATAATATTATATACTTAAATTAAAATTGTTGGTTTACATTTTATAATTATTTTATTATACAAATAATAACAAATCCAAAATATTTTATAATATCATAAAATTTAAAATGTATTATTGACAACGATAAGAAAAATAGTACATTACATGATTTATAATGCAACAATTAATAAATAAAATAAAATATTTGGTTATCAATATAGAAATTATTAGAATGAGTATATTTTCGAAATAACTCTTTAATTTTTCAAAATTTTAAATTTTTAGATTTCTAAAATAAATTTAGTAAAAGAGATTGTTAGTAGAAAGATAGAGATTTCAAATGGAATAAACCAGTGGTTTAAAAATAGATCGGTGCCCTAGGGTGTATTATTACAACTTAACTAACTATAATATTACATTATTTATTCCTAGGGTGTATTAAGAAATACTTGTTGTATTTATAAATATATTTTATATTTTTGACAATAAATATTTGTTTTATTATGTTTTTTTTTGCTAAGAAAAATATGATACTTGTTGTATTACTTTTTATTTTATTTTTTAACAAAAAAAATTAAGAAGATGTTGTACGACTTTTCTTTTTTTTTTGTATTATCTTTTATTTTATTTTTGACAAGAAATACGTTATATTAAATTTTTTTTTTTTACAACAAAAATAAAAATATGTCTTATTATTTTTTTACCAAAAATGCTTGTTATATTACTTTCTATTTTTTATTTTTTTTCTTTTATATTTTTTACAAGACGATTTTTTTCTTCTATTTTTTATTTTTTTCCTTTTATTTTTTTCAGAACATGACTTTTTTTTCAGAACATGACTTTTTTCTTTTACATTTTTAAAAAATAAAAATAAAGCCCCAGAGGGGCACGGTGGTGATAATCTTGAATTGCGCATAGGAGGAATTGATGGTGGGAAGCACAAGCCAAAATTCACAGTGCTAACCTCCTCCACCAATTCATCACATTATGCTTTTAATGCTGTAATAAATATATACATTCTATTAGCTACGCAACTCTAACTTTTTTCCACATCGAAGGACGAGAGCACTAAGAAGCTCTATAAATAAGAACACAATGGATTAACATCGTGCATGTAGAGGCACGAGGGCGATGTGTCACACGTTATTGTGGCTCGACACGTGTGAGGTGGGGCTGCCAAGCGTTTACTCACAAAAGAACACAAAGGAACCTCGGTGGGGCTGCCAAGTGTTTACTCACAAAAGAACCCGGCGAGTCTACTCTTGTGAAACAGGAATATTTTGCAGGGAATCGGTGATTCCTCTTTATACTCCGCCCGGTTTCCGATAAATCTCGGCAATTTCTCACTAGACTCATCCGATTTCCAATATTGTGTAGGAACTGGCAGGGGCAAGCTGATTCCGGGTCGGGCAAGCCGATTCCGGGTCGACACGCCAATTTTTAAACCACTAGATAGAACATTCCCACCCACAGGGGTAAGAAGTCTGTTGTGCAATGTTTTGATTTCACAAAAGACTTCACTTCTGGCAGAATTACAAGATGCGTATATTGCTATATGGCATATATTGCTGGGATCCGGAAAGTATTGGCCTATTTTCGGTGAAAGACATTTATGCCCTCATGTTTAACAATATTGCTGGGATTTGGAGAGTAATGGCCTGTTTTCGGTGAAGGCCATTTATGCCCTCTTGTTTAATGATCGGATGGCGGAATTACAAGATGCGTATATTTCTAAATGCGTATATTGCTGGAATTTGGAAAGTAATGGCCTGTTTCCAGTGAAGGCCATTTATGCCCTCGTGTTTAATGATCGATGACGGCCCTCTTTGACACAGATTGCGAAGGTATTTATGCCCTCGTGTTTAATGATCGATGAGGGCCCTCTATGCCACAGATTGCGAAGGTATGGAAGCGGCTTATACCACACCACGGTTTGCGAATGACTTCACTTCTGGCGGAATTACAAGATGCGTATATTGCTAGATGGCATATATTGCGAAAGTAATGGCCTGTTTTCGGTGAAAGCCACTTATGCCCTCCTGTTTAACCATATTGCTGGGATTTGGAAAGTAATGGCATGCTTTCGGTGAAGGCCATTTATGATGGATGGCGGAAATACAAGATGCGTGTATTGCTAGATGCGTATATTGCTGGGATTTGGAAAGTAATGGCATGTTTTCAGTGAAGGCCATTTATGCCCTCGTGTTTAATGATCGATGGCAACCCTCTTTGCCACATATTACTAAGGTATGGAAGTGGCCTATACCACACCATGGATTGCGAAGGTATGGAAGTGGCCTATACCGCATGTGGAGCAGTTCTATATTTGACTAGCAGGTCAGAACAAGATTTTGACGGTCGGCAATTTAATTAAGAGGGCGGATATTCTGCCAAATGTATGTCTGATGTAAGAAAGATGGGGAAAGATGGAGAGTTAGTAGCATATCTCTTTGTTTATTGTAGTTTTATGGCAAACCTACGGGGGTTTTTCTTGAGAGCTTTGGGTGTGAGTGCTGCTTTACCACTTGATTGTCAGGGTCTATGTTTCCAACACTAGGGAAGATTATTTAGAAGATTATTAGGGGTAGTAATGTGGGAAGTTTGGAAGGAACCGAACAGAAGAACTTTTGAAGGCAAGGTATTACTAGCAGATATAGTGCCGAGTAATATTTTTCATAGCTATTGGAGTTGGCTCTCCGAGGGAAGAGAATCTCTGAGGTAGACGTGTGTCTTAATCTTACAAATCTGGTCTTCTCCCAGTTTGCTAAGCCTAGGCCAGTTGGGCGTTGGGATCCACCGCTTCAGGGTTACTTCAAACTTAATTTTGATGGGAGTTCTTTAAGTAACCCGAGTGCTGCAAGTATAGGAGGTGTCGTTAGGGATTAGAATAGTACCTAATTTAAGGCCCTCTTTATGGTCTTCGATGTTCTATCTCTAAAAATTTGAGCACGCAGTGTGTGGTGTAGGAAGACTTCCTAAATGTGGTGAGATGGTGTAGCAAAGAGAAGCATTTCCCATGGGAGTTCCACTCTATATTGTGCCAGATTATGGATAGGATTGATGGTTTGACGAGATCTTTTCATCAAGTCTTTTGGGATGCCAACTCCTTTGCCGATGATCTTTCTAAAAGAGAAGTCAGTTGTGTGTCTATCTTATGTGCAAATGATGTTGATCCCTCGTAACAAACTTTAGCAATAAAATTTTAAAATCTTTGTAAGGACAAAAAAAATAAATAAATAGAAAGAGTAGTAAGTCTTTTGGCTATAGTAACTTCCATTTCTCTGTGCAGGTGGGGAAATGGCACAAGTTGAGTGCACAAACAAGGCCCCCATGGGCAATTGTAATGTTATATCATGTGGCCCCTTCTGTGTAAATAACTTTGCGAGTGCACACATCCCTGCTAGCCACCGTATTATTCATCATTCAATTATGCTAATCATTAGGAACTTTCATTCTTTTCTTAGTCCTTTTTTTTATAAATGGATTTTCTCAATGTGACTATTGAAATCTATGGTCGTGAATGTTGTAGTCCTTTAATTTTTGGATGAATTGCGATGGAAAGAAAGTGAGATCCATTAAAACACGACATTATCCATGTGATAGGTCCCGTCCTAGTTTTGCAACCGTTGATTAGATTGTTATACCACAACACAATTGAGATGCGTGGCTTAGAAGGAAAGTGTTTTCGTAGAATGAGTGCGTTCACAATGATGCTCTAGAAATTTATTGTAGCTTTAAGAAAAGGAAAATGTTTTGATAAGGCTGCTGCCCTATATAAATAAATAAATCCTTTCCTTAAAATTCACAAAAAATTGCAGTTTTGACATTGGAAAAATTTCAAATCGGTTATCTTGGCCTTGACTATTATGGTTGTGAACAAAAATGTTGGGATTTCAAGCCCTAAAGATAGCATATATTATTACCCATTAACCATATTGTCCATTTTACCCTAAAGAGAAGTATTCACAGATACACAAGATTTATACTATTTTTTTAGCTTCAAATTTTATAGTCAGGGTTGGAAATTGATTTTAGAGGCATCATAGAGATTTGCGATATCCAAAGTTCTTTCTAGATAAAGTTATACCTTGTTTTTACCATTTTTTTTTTTGAATTTTTCTAACATACTTACCTTAAGTTGTACACACGATATGGGTTGCTTGCGTATGAGTTCAGCCCTTACTTAAATAATTTAAGAATTGCTGATCTGCTCAAGAAGCTTCATAAATTTTCCTACAGAAAATAAAGTAAGCAATCCAGCATAAATGCAAGAAAGCAAACAAGTTCATTAAAGAATGATCATGATCCAGTAATACAAGTTCATCTGTAATGGAGTGGGTTGAGTTGATGGGTAAAAGCAAGTGAAGGCAAATAAAGAAACTTACAAACATAGATAGAAACAAGAGGCACACGCATAAGTAGAAAGAAGAAGCACACCAGAAAGAAACTAGGCTGAGAGGCTCTAGTAGCACTCTACCTTTTACAACTGACTTAAGGGGTTATATATAGACCCCGGACTTGAAATGCAGATTTCAAACAAAATTAAAACAAGACAGCTGGCCTGGACAGCTGACCTTATGTACAGTAAAAAGTTGTTGTACAGTTGACAGGTGGCCAGTCATGAACAGTAAAAAGTTGTTGTACAGTGGACAGGTGGCCAGTCATGAACAGTAAAACGTTGTTGTACAGTGGACAGGTGGCTAGTCATGAACAGTGCTGCCTACAGAATAATGTTGAACAGTGCTGCCAACAGTGCTGCCGACAAAATAGTGTTGTACAGTGCTTCTGCCGACAAAATAGTGTTGAACAGTGCTTCTGCCGACAAAATAGTGTCGTTCAGTCTGTGTCATAATTGAGCGGTTATCCATCAGAATCATAACTCGGTGAAGAGTGATTGGACGGGCTGTGTGAAGGTCCAATGTAAGTATCATCACTTGAACTATCTATCTGTATTTCTGTAGGAGGAGGATGATCTACAAGCCAAATGTGCAGTTGGTGTAATAGTGCCGCTCCTCTGGGAGTTTCATCATTCCAGACTGTGTTTCCTGTATGGACATCCAAAGGAATCCATTCTGGCCGGATTCTGTTAATGTAGCACATGAGAATTTTCAATTCGTTCCATAAATCTGTCTGAAATAGCCAAAAATTTAGGAGATTGTAATCATACCATCTGATGGTTTGGATGAGAGGATATTGGGTAAAATAGGTATGTTCTAGATATATCTGAGGATTAAGGTCTTGATGGAAAGTTATAATGATATAAGGTCGGTGAGGATAACCAAAGGATTCAATCCATTTATTATAATGGTAATGTTTTAAAAGGAATTTATAGAAGTTGAATGCTCTGGGATTGGGGTGAATGTAATTGTTCCATTGTACGAAATGACAATGTCTGAGATAGGAAAGTAATTTCCTTACATGAAAAGTAAAGCATATATGGTGGTTTTGGGTAAGATACCAGAGAAAACAAATGGCTTCTTTTGGCGGTTTTGGGTAAGATACCAGAGAAAACAAATGGCTTCTTTTAACATATTATAATAATGCCTGGTTTGGAATAGGGATAAAAATGGATATGATGGATGGAATCGAATTCCTTGGAAACATTCTCCATGATTTCTGATTACTATTTTATGCATTTTTTGTTGCATATTCTCATTTCTGGAGCCCATTGTTTTTCTGAGAATGATGTCATATGTTTCATCAAGAACATCTTGTGAGTCATCATCAATTTTGATAATAGCTCCCAAAAAAGGAACAACTGGAAGAAGAGGTTCTTCAGAAAATTTTCTTCTTGAAAACATGTCTGCAAAAATATTATTTTTCCCAGAAATATGCTTATACTCAAAATTCCATTGAAAAACCAGTTTGACCATCTGAGTAGTTGAGGATTAGAAAGACTTTTGTTATTGAATTTCAGCATATTTGGAAATGTAGACTAATCCACTTCAACAAGGAAAGCATGTCCTATTAGATGAAATTGGAATTTTCAATTCCTCTTTTAACTGCAAGGATTTCTTTAAATGTCAAATGGTAATGAAGTTCAGAATCTTTAAACTTTCCACTTTTATAACCACAAATCATTCTATCTTTTTCTTTTTCTTCAAGTAAGATACATGCCTAAAATTCATCAGAAGCATCTGTTTGCAAAATTCTTTTTCCTGTAGAGGGGATTTTCAAAGAAGGTAGATTTTGAGATAATCTTTTAAGCTCTAGAACACACTCAGTTTGTTTTCTTGTCCATGGTGGTGCTTTTTTCTTCAACAAGAGGTAAAGAGGACTAGTAAACATAGAGAGCTTGGGAATAAAAGCGGACATATAATTTACAATTCCTAAAAATTGCTGGATTTGTTTTACAGAGGATAAAATATCTGGAAACTCTAACAAGTGTTTAGCAATATGAGGCTGAAGTTTGTACATTCCATTGTGAAAATGCATACCAAGGAAATCTATTTCTGTAGTAGCAAAGACACATTTTTTCTCGGAAAGCATAATAACATATTTACAACAAAGAGAGTGGAATTTATCTAATAAGAGAACATGACTATCTAGATCAGGAGAAAAAAGGAGTACGTCATCTATATATATCAGCGCCTGTGTTGAGATTGGTTAAAAAATTGTGGTTAAAACATTTTGAAAATATGTGGGTGCATTTTTTAAACCAAAAGGCATAACCGTCCATTGAAAATGGTATTTTGGTAAACGAAAAGCTGTCTTAGGACGATCAGCTAGGTGAATTCCAATTTGCCAAAATCCTAATTTCAAATCAAATTTGAAAAATATGTGAGCATGAGATATTTGGGAAAATAGTGCAATTTGATTAGGCAAAGGGAATTTATCATCTGCAAGGAAGATATTTAACGGTTGGTAATTGATAACTAACTTGAGTTTTCATTGGATTTGTTCAGCTCTCTTATTTACATAAAAAGCTTCACAAGCCTAAGGAGAACTGGTTGGCTCAATTAACTGTTCTTTTATCAAATATTGTATCTCCAGCTTAGCTTGTTCCAACAAATCAGGATTTAAACCTCAGTGAGAAGCTTTTGTGGTATTTATGTCTTCATTTTTCTTAAAAGACAGTTTAACATAAAAATTCTGATTTCTCCATAATGGATTTGTACATTTTTGGAGAAACTCAGAATGGGAATTGACACAACAATCAAATATAATTTTTTGTTTGAATATATCTAAGGTGTAGGGAGGATCTATACAGGCTATCTAGGGTAAGGTTAGGTTCCTATAATATAATCCTTTGGAGGTCCATTGAAGTTTTACTTGATGTAAAACATCAATTCCAAGTAAAAGGTATTTGTTTGGCAAATAGGATCCTAAGAGTTCATGTTGGATAATTACCTTGGGAAACAATTTAATCAAAATAGGTTTGCTAATTTGGGTTATGGAAAATTTCTCTCCATTAGCAGCTCTAAAAGTTTGGTTGCATATTTCCCAAAACTGTTTTGGTTGTAAATCAGGTTTCAAAATACTAGTGGATGCTCCTGTATCAAAGAAGGCGGGTATGGTCAAAGGCTTGAAATAGTGTTCTTGGAGTATCTGAACAAGGCCTACAGGGGTAGGTTGATAGGGTAAATTGTTTATGCTTGCAATTTCATCCTCCTGTGGCGACAATATCTTTGGAAAACTAGTGTTGCTTATTTTATTGAGCTCAAAATCATCAGAATAAGAAATGGATATCAGTGTATCAGGATTCTGCTCATCATCAAGAGAAAACACTGATTCTAAATCATCATCGAATTCTTCTTCCAAAACCTGTGACAAAATATATATTATCTTTTTTTGCTTTTTCTGGTTTGGGCAATCTTTTGCAAAATGGCCTTTCTTTCCACAGACATAGTATCTATCTCATTTTTTGTGTCTTCGAAATCTTGATTGTCGAAGATATTTGAATCTTTTGAATTTCTTCTTTTTCCTATTCGGTCAAACTTCTTTTTTCCTTTCGAGACAGGTGGACATGACCACTGTTTTTCTGCATCACATTTAATCTTGAGATATGGTTTATGACAATATTTTCACAGCAAATGCTTATTTTTTTCCATTTGTTTTACAAATTCAACTTGGTTGCAGAGTCTTTCAAGAGCATGGAGAACAAACTACTATAATTCATCAAAACTGGTGTTTTGAATGGTTAGTCCTTGATTTTCCATTGTTTTTGTTGCTTCTTTTCCAAGATTAGGAGGTATGGATTCAAGATAAAATTGTTTCAAATTTATATCATCAATTTCTCCTATTTTATGGTATCTTTTGTTCATCTCTGAAAAATGTTTTTCAAGGTCTTGTCGCTTAAAAGAACAACATTTAAGCTAAAAAAATTCTTCACGGGCAGCAATTTGTTCATGCTTAATTGGGCTTGAGAATTCAGATGCCAAATAATTAAGAAATTCAACAATGGGCTGACTATTTCTTAACTGTGTTTGTCGATATTCTCCAAGACTTATGTACCAATCAAAAAGGTGTTCTCTTAGCCTTACAATGACTTTGGAAATGGTACTGGCTAAGGTATTTGTAGGATTAAGCATTTCTGAATGCATCCATCCTTGAATCTCTCTGAATCTGTCATTCCATCGTGAAGGTGGAATGTCATCAATAGTAAATCCTTTAGATGAATCTCCATAGGTCGGGGTAGGTTAAGTTTCTTGGTTTTCAGGAGGTCTAAATTCTTCTTCCATTACAGGGTTTGGTTCATGGGGTGGTTCAGGGTGGTTCATCATTAACAAAGAGTCTGAATTCAGGGAAGAAGAAGAAGGTTTATCATCAAAGGTTTCAGAGTTATCAGCCATAACTTCTGAGGATTGTGTTTTAGTTTAAAGATTTACTTTAGGCAGTTTGGTCATGTTTTTGAGGAATGAACTCAGGTTTCTCAAGGGCTCAGAGGAGGTTAATATCTGAGTTGGGACTGAAGAGGCTACAACATCTGAATTAGTATCAGAAGACTGAAACATTTGGGTTTCATTTTTAGGTATTTGAGGACTAGGATGAGGTGGCACTGTTACAGGTGGTGAAGTAACAGAAGGTTTAGGTATTGGGATTTGTGATGAACTAGGTACTGAAATATTTGGTCTTTTTCGCAATTGGGGAAAGAACATTACTTCAGGGAAACATCTTTTATCTTCAAAAGAACTTAAAGCTCTAAAACCAAAATTTCTTGGAGAAATTAATCCTGTAGGTGGGTAAAGGGTTCTAGTAGGTGGGAAAGGATCAGGACTTCTTAAAGTATGATAGCTTTGGGTAAGGATTTGCAAGTAAGGGTTGGAATTGGGAATGGTATTGTGGCTGTGGGTATTGAGATTTCATCCAAAGATCTTTTTCAAAGCTTTGTAATTATTTTTCTAAAAATGCTTTTTCCTTTCCTTTTCTTTTTCAGTAAATAGGATTGCTCATGAATATCCTTTACTGTATATAAAATCTGCATCAACTCTTCATGCAATACTTGAATCTTTTCCTTTAATTGAACAATAATGCCAGTTAATCCCTATAATTGTGAAGACATCACATTCTGTTTTTCTTCAATTTGAAGTAATGCTAAATTCTGTGATTTAGCATTTTCAGCTTACCAGTTTAGGCTTGCTTCGGCCGGAGATATAGACTTTTGTGCTCTGGTGACATCTCTTGTACTGGGACTTTTAATCTTCCATACATGTTTTTCATTTTCTTGAATTTTTTCATAATCATGTAATGAAGGAAAATTTGAGGCATAATTTGAACTTTGAGGGTCAAAAGCCAAGCATTATGGAATGTGATTTTTTTTTTGCAGAATCATCATTCTGATCATCCCATCCTGTAGGGATAATTTCTGAAATTTCTGACACAATGGTTTTAGGTTTCTGATTACCATAAGTCACATAATAATCTCATTTCCTGAACTCTCACTAAGTTAACAATTGTTAGAGTTTCTAGGTATTTTATCCTCTGTAAAACAAATCCAGCAATTTTTAGGAATTTTAAATTATATATCCCCTTTTATTCCCAAGCTCTCTATGTTCAATAGTCCTCTTTACCTCTTGCTGAAAAAAAACCACCACTAATGACAAGAAAACAGACTGAGTGTGTTCTAGAGCTTAAAAGATTATCTCAAAATCTACCTTCTTTGAAAATTTCCTCTACATGAAAGATAATTTTGCATACAGATGCTTCTGATGAATTTTGGGCATGTATCTTACTTGAAGAAAAAGAAAAAGACAAAATGATCTGTGGTTATTAAAGTAAAAAGTTTAAAGATTTTGAACTTCATTACCATTCGACATTTAAAGAAATCCTTGCAGTTAAAAGAGGAATTGAAAAATTCCAATTTCATCTAATAGGACATACTTTCCTTGTTGAAATGGATTTGTCTGCATTTCTAAATATGCCGAAATTTAAGAACAAAATTCTTCCTAATCCTCAACTACTCAAATGATCAAACTGGTTTTCTCAATGGAATTTTGAGTATAAGCATATTTCTGGGAAAAACAATATTTTGGTAGACATGTTTTCAAGAAGAAAATTTTTTGAAGAACATCTTCTTCCAGTTGTTCCTTTTTTGGGAGCTATTATCAAAATTGATTATGACTCACAAGATGTTCCTGATGAAATATATGACATCATTTTCAGAAAAACAATAGACTTCAGAAATGAGAATATGTAAAAAAAAATGCATGAAATAGTAATCAGAAATCATGGGGAACGTTTTCAAGGAATTCGATGCCATCCATCATATCCATTTTTATTCCTCTTCCAAACCAGACATTATTATAATATGCCAAAAGAAGCCATTTGTTTTCTCTGGTATCTTACCCAAAACCACCATATGTGCTTTAATTTCTATGTAAGAAAATTACTTTCCGATCTCAGATATTGTCATTTCTTACCATGGAACAATTACATTCACCCCAATCCCAGAGCATTCAATTTCTATAAATTCTTTTTAAAACATTACCATTTTAATCAATGGATTCAATCCTTTGGTTATCCTCACCGACCTTATATCATTATAGCTTTCCATCAAGACCTTAATCCTCAGATATATCGAGAACATACCTATTTCACTCAACATCCTTTCATCCTTAAGAGCTAAAAGACTTTTAAGGACAGTTGATCAAATCAAAAGGCCGTCCACTGGTGTGAATGGGGGCTTGGGCATTCCTGATCACAGCAAAGTCCATGAAATCAGATGGCCAATCCTCCATGCACATTGATATGACAAATATCGTAGTCCCAATAAAAAAATAACACCTAAAATAATATCAAAAAACTTTTAAATAAATAAATCTATATAGAAGTTACTTGGATCTGTCTAAATCACACGAGGCATTTAAGGTTTGTTGGAGATTCTAATTCTCGAATCCCCAATTTAATCGATCACCGAATATTACACACTCAATACCAAATACGTAAAATCGATAATCCAATAATAAGCTGAAGGATCGTGTGCTATAGTTTAAGAAAATAAATTAAAGATGGAAAACATAGTCATGAGAGAAAATTAGAGAGAGAAACCATAACACAAATTTAACGTGGTTCACCTCGTAAGGCTACGTACACAAGCAAGCTGGCAAGTATTCCACTATCAACAGAGAAATTTATAACGGGATACAATGTTACCTCAAATGACAAAATTGACGAAAAATATCACCAGAAATACCTTCTTGTGATCACCTAGAAAACACGATTTACTTCGCTTCACTTTGGATGATCATCCTCATTTGTGGTTGCTTAAATTTTTCCCAAGTATCACGATTGCTATGTCACCTAGATAATATAGATGTCCCTAAATTAAGTTACTAATGCTTTGCATTTTTTTTTTTTTTTTGGTGAAGTGAGAGCCTTAAGTGTTATATATGGAGAAATGTATGTCTAGTCATTAAAGCACATGAATATATAAAATTTCAATTTAAAATCTTGGGGAACCAAGCACACACAGTATTTTAAAATTTTAAGGTAGTGAAATGAAGGGTGATGACATTGTTATATGAATATAATTAGAAATAATAAAAATTCAAAAACAAAAAGTTCAGGCAATTCTGATTCGGTGGTGATCCTGCTAGCCGCAAAACCCTAGGTCTCTCTCATACTCCGAGCATGCACCCACAATCGTTTCCATGTTATATGATATACCAATTTCTTTTTTTTTTCTTTTAACTTTTTTACATAGTAGAAATGGAATCTGTGACATCACATTGTGTCCGGAGGGGCCTAGCCAAGGGCCTAATCCATATAAGATAAACGTAGCGATCTTTTTTCTCTCTCTCTCTCCCTCAGGCCCCACAATGCTTTCCTCCAAGGTTTTAAAAAACATATTAGTGACCCAGATTGTCTATCCAAAAAATTGGTAGATCAGTGGTCCAAATTGAAGAATTGTTGTGATCGGTTAGATCAGGCCTTAAAACATTTTAAATATAATAAAACTCTATATCATCATCAAAACCTTTTTCCAACTAAAACTAAAAATCCCTATAAATTGGGTGCATTGCATTATGTACTTTTTATTCTTTTGCATGAATGCCTGAAAATTGAGACGTTGTTTTTTGTCAAAATTTCTATTAATATTAATTTTGATAGAAATGTTAATTATGACTTTTGATAAATACTAATGACTATGTCAAGTTCTTTTTCTTTAACAAAATGAAATAAAATAAAAGAACCTAAAAGGGAGAGCGAGTGGAAAGGGAATTATGACTAAAATAAGGTAATAGGAAAAGACAAGCAAAATATCGAGAGACATAGAAAACGCAAAATGTTAGGCAAAGAAGCAAAATGTTGAGAGAGAGAGAGAGAGAGAGAGAGAGATTTAGAAAAGTTTCACCCTTGTGCATTAATGAATTAGCCACCCACGTGAAAGACCATTAAGATGACACACTTATCTCAATTTAATAAAAATTTCCTCATGCAATTATATTTTTCATAGTAAAATAAGTTTAAGTGAAATGAAAAATTGAAACTTAAAAGTATTTTAAAAGTTCTATATTTAAAAAATAAATAAATAAATTCTTACTAAAATGAAAATAATGAAATCTCTCTTTTCCTCGCATGTTCGAAAGTAGAAAATGGTTCATTGGAAATAAAACTAAGTGAGAAATAAAATTTCTTAATCACAAAAATCATTTTCTCTGTTGTTTCTTCACTAAAAGATACAAAATTAGCATAAAAGATTGCAAAAATATAATATAAAAATTAGTATCAAATTAATATTAATAGACACTCTGGTAAGAAACAACATCTTAATTTTCTGGTATTTATGCAAAATAATGAAAGTACATAATGCACAATTCTCATGTTTTGAAAACTCAAAAAACAATATTTATAGGGATTTTTACTGATTTCTAAATAATTTTATGGCTGAATCCGATCGATCCAACCAATTCTCCGATCTAAACCGTTTTTCCACCCATCCACCTAATTTTTTGGATGGACAATCTAGGTCACCGGCCTGTTTTTTAAAAGCTTGGGGTGGAGAGCATTGTGGGGCCCTTTGAGAAAGAGGAGACCGCTAGCTGCATCTTATAAGGACTGGGCCCTTTGCCTAGGCTTGTCAAGATACAATATGAGGTAAACGGTTCTATTTTTACTATGTTAAGATGTCGAAAACAGAAAAAGAAGTGGTTGTATCCTATAACAAGGAAACTGTTGTGAATGCATATTTGGAGTACGAGAGAGACCTCGGGTTTTGGGGCGATCCAGTTCCGGGGAACCAGGAATCACTGAACAAGCGTCGGCCGAACTTTCTATTTTAATTGTTTTATTATTTCTAATTATATAGTATAACAATGCCATCACCCTTCATATCCAAACCCTAAATTTTTAAAATACTGTGTGCGCCTGGTTCCCCTAGATTTTAAATTGAGATTTTAAGTATACTTGTGCATTAATTACTTGATGACATGCTTTAATTACTAGATCACACTTCACTAATTTTAGTCACATCTATTTTATCCATGCAACCGCAATACGTGGGGAAAATTTAAGCACCACAAATGAGGATGATAATACATTGTCAACAATTAGGAGTCTAGATTTCTATATATATGGTCTATGAACATCATTTTTCATGCTTCCTTTTCTTAAATTTGTAAGAGCAATGAAATATATGGCCATTCTTGCCCTCTTCTTGGTGCTACTGTTACTCTACGTAGGTAACAATTTGAACCCTATTTTCTTTTCATTTATGTGCATTTCAAGTTTTTGACATAATATTTTCTCTTTAGTTGGCTACATTAAAACATTATTTAGGTTATAAAGAATGAATTCGGGAGTGAAACCTATAGCCTACTCATACTAAGCTCTTGTTCTTGTATAATAATTTGTAGTTCTACAATATATGCAGTGCTATTATTTGTCAACAACTGTAGTTGAAAGGGTGTCTACTATAGTTATTATCAATGTTTTGAAACTCATCTTTGTCCTCAAGGCTCAGCCCTGGCCCAAGCAAAGTTACTTGAGAGAGTCTGATTTAACTCGTCTAGGTAGTCTAAACTCCTAAAAATCCAATAAAATTAAAAAAAATTCAAATAAAGTGTTAGAAAATAGTAATAACCAAACTAAACCATGAAGTTTCTATAAAGTGTAGGATTTATGAAAACAAAATTAAGCCTTGCTTCAAATCCTTGTTTGGAAAGCACTTTCAGCAATTGAAATCTCCATGATGATTCTAAAATCAATTTCCAAAACCGACAACAAAATTTGAAACTAAAAAATTGTAGAGATCTCATGGATATGTGAACACTTTTTTTGAAAACGAAATGGATGGTTTAGATAATTTGTTACAATATACATTATTTTTAGAGTTAAAACCCTATTTTTTTTCACAAACATAATGTTCAAAGGAACAGGGCCGGGCGTCTGTCGCGAGGCCTACTCTCTAGATATACGAATAGGGCCCAGGTTGGAATTCACCACCTTAATACAAATTATGCTCGAAGTTTTGATTTTTGTTGATTCCATCTTATTTCCTTCAATTTTTATGGCTTTGTAGGTTGTGGAATGGCCAAACAAAAGATGAAGTGCATCAGCGATATATATAAGGATCATTGCAACAAGCTGACATGCAAATTGGCTTGTGTTAAGGAATATTGGAGCCTACTTAGCAAGGCTGTCGACGCTCATTTTTGTCACGGATCAGGAATTTGCATTTCATGGGTTAGTTTCCCGTTTTCTATAAATGAGATTTCAATTTAACGAATGCTTTTCATTACATCCGAAGTCACACATTTATGCCTTAGCTCAGTGATTTGGAGTTCAAAAAGTAATGCAGATTTGGTTATTCATGAAGAGTTAAAATATAGGGTGAGGTTTGTATAGAGCCTAGGCTCTAAAAAATCAAATTAGAGCCTACCTTCTAATAGTATCAAGAAATGTGGTTTCATTATTGGAAATCTTTGTGATTGCTTTAAAATATATTTGCAGATTTATTTATAAGTTTAAAGCTTCAAAAATAGTGTAGACCGACGTATCTATGAAAATCTAGAAAATTGAGGGTCCAAAAATGTGTTACAAACTGTACTATTTTCAAAACTTGCAATTTATTTTTTTTTCATGTCCATGCATCTTGATATCGAGATGATCAATTTGAAGATATTTGAGCATCAAAACAACCTCTTCTAATGAAATTTTTGATGTAGGATCAAATTGTTTAGAGCCTCGGCTCTATTTAAACTTTTCCATAAAATAAATGTTTCAGACAGAGTTTTAAATAGTCTATTCTTCATTGAAAATCCATTTTCTACAATTCATAATTGTAAGATTGTTGGCTAATAAAGTTTGGAAAACATTTATATAAGGGTGAGGCTCTAACAATCAAATTAAGGTGCACCACATAAATACATTAGAAAAGGTTGTTTCAATGCTGAAAAACCCTAAATTCGATCATCTTGATCTCAAGATGTAAGGCTATGAGAAACAATAGATTTCATGTTTTGGAAATAGTACATCTTGTAATGTATTATCTAGACCATCAATTTTTAAAGTATTCATAGATTTGCTCGATCTACACTATTTTTTAACTTTAAATTTTATAATTAGAGTTCAAAATAAATTTTCAGACCATCCTAACGATTCATTATACTGAAATAACATATTTCGATACTATTTGAAGGTGCATCCTATTGTGATTGTTTTGGGCCCCAGCCTTATACAAACTATAACCATAAAGTTCTCGGGCCAAAATCCACCTCTAAGAAAGAGTCCAAATTTGAAAAAGTTATACTCCCTGGGGCAACAAAAATCTATCCAAATGACATAAGTATACTTCCTTGGAGTAACTTTGACTTTTCCTTTGTCATTTATGGGTGTTAAGGTCAGTTCAAGTCCAAGCCAACCCAGATCCAGATTTTACCCAAATGGGTCCGAGATAAAAAAAATAGAAAACAAAAATAAGGAAAAAGTTTATATGATGTTGCAACTTTAAAACGTAGAATTAGTGATGAAATGTTGTTTTAATGTTAAAAAATCCTTTAATTGATCATCTCGACATTGAGATGTATGAATATGAAAAGAAAAAAAAAAAAAAAATTTGAATCCCTTAAATAGTGCATCTTGCAACACATTATCTAGACCGTCCATTTACAAGATTTTCACATGTGTATAGATCTACTTGATTTTAACCATTTTTAGAGTTTAAAATTTTCTAATTAGATATAAAAATGATTTTAAGATAATCCTAAGTATTGTTTATAACAAACTTACATGTTATGATAAAATTTGGAGGTGCCCCTTAATTGGATTGTTTAAGGTTGTAACCTTGTAGAAACCACAACCTACAAATAAATTTTATTATATATTATCAAAACATAAAAAAAAGTTATTGTACACACACACACTATCCATTTATCTGTCTTACTAGGAGGTCGCAACTATGTCCAGTCATTAGATGTCAAATTTAATGGCTTGGAGTGTGTCACACAGTTCAATGATTTTTTTTTAACCTTGAGTTTACTAAATAACACACTCAAAATCACTATTCCTACAGGATTGTGAGCTCATATTAAAAGGAAATAGTATCTTTGTATACATTTCTATTATTATATATACTTGTTGAGTCAAGTCAATTTGACTTCGGAACTAACTTGATCTGATAGGGTCTAAGATGAATACAAATCTAACACTAACCCATTAGATCCAATGTTTAGGTCTAGATCCAACCAAATTGCTACCCCTGTATGTCATATCAATGTCGCTTGAGGACTGGCCTTCTGATTTCATCGACTATGTTGTAATCATGAAATGCACAAGCCCCATTTGTTTGTTTCTTTTTTTTTTTTTTTTTTTTAACGAAAACCCCGTTCATACCAGCAGATAGCCTTTTGATATCATCAACCATCCTTAAAAGCTTATTAGCTTTCAAGGATGCCTTATTTGCGTTCACTTGCTTAACACACTCCCCTATAAATGAACTTGTATTGATTTTATGGATAGTGCTCGTTCTTTAATGAACTTGTTTGCTTTATTATTCAGGCATTTATGTGGGATTGATTATTTTCTGCGATAAAATTTGTGAAGCTTTTTGGACAGATAAGCAATTCTTAAAGTATTTAAGTAAGATTTCAACTCAAAAGCAAGCAACCCATATTGTGTGTACAAATTATGGTAAGTATTTTAGAAAAATTTAAAAAAATGGTAAAAATATGATGAAACCTTATCTGGATTGCACTTTGGGCATTGGAAATCTCTATAATGGCTTTAAATCAATTTCCATTATTGACCATGAAATTTGAAGCGCAAAAAATAGTACAAATCTTGTGGATCGTGAATACTTTTTTTTTTGGTGAAATGAACTGTTTAGATAATGGGTTACAATATATGGAATCTTTAGGGCTTGAGATCTTGATATGTTTTCACAACCATAATTGTCAACGCTGAATAATCGACTTGAAAGTTTTCTAATGACAAAACTGTAATTTTTGGTGAGTTTTAAGGTGAAGTTTCACTTATTTTAATAGGGCTGCGGCCTTATCAAAACATTTTCCTTGTCTTAAAGCTACAAGAAATACATTTTCCTTTCCTTAAAGCTACAAGAAATATGTAGCGCTTCATTGTGAACAAACTCTCATACTCAAAAAAAGAGCCTGAGCTTAATTGGTTAGCACTTCATGACCTGCAACACTACATCCTAGGCTCAATTCTTATCAAGGGTAGGGGCCTTTTTCTCACTGACTCACCCAAAAAAAAACAAACTCTCATTCTAAGAAACACTCACTTTTTAGACTCACCCAAAAAAAACGAACTCTCATTCTAAGAAGCACTCACTTTTTAATCTACTCATCTTTACTGTGTTGTGTCATAGCAATCTAATCAACGGTTGCAAAATTATGATGGGCTCAATCACATCGATTATCTCACGTTTTAATGGATCTCACTTTCTTTCCATCGCAATTCATCCAAAAATTAATTGACTTCAACACTCAAGACCATAGATTTGGATAGTCACATTGGGAGTATTCATTATCAATCCAAGAAAAAAAATTAAACCAAAAGAAATTACAGCACAAGAGGCAAAGTCGCATTTAAGGTTCCAAAAACAAAAGATGTTGCATTTATTTAAAGCAAACCCAATTATTCCACATCAACATAGCCTTGCTTGATTTAACCTAGCATTTATTTGATTTAACCAGATAAGATAATTCGTCATTATCATAGTTTTTTCTCAATTAATTGCTCGGCTAGAATTAGGATAACAAAATGATGAATATGGTGGCTAGCATGAATGTGTGCACTAGCAAACGGTGGGACCAATGTAGTCACTACTTCCTCCTCCCTTAAAATGATTTATGCAGAAGAGGCCGCATGAAAAAATATTGCAAGTTTTAATGGGAACCTTGTTTGTACAGTCGCCTTGTGCCATTTCCTCACCTGCAGGGGAGGGGCGGGAACTGTTATAGCCAAAAGACTTCCTACTCCTGTGGACTACTATCTATTTGTTCCTTCAAACAAAATACATGTTAGGGATACGTTTTAGATTTCAAATTTTGGGGATGTAATCTCTAAAACACATATACTAATCCCAATTCAAAAACGTTCCTAAAGAAACTCTCTATGTAGTAGAAAAAAATAGCGCCTCAAAATTGAATCGAGACTGTCCAATTTTTGTAATGCTGGATTAATGTGCCCTAAAACTCAAAATTTTAATATTTTATTTTTAAAATAATCATCTAATTATTCTTATATGGTTCCCAAAATTTTGGACAAAACAAATATTCCCAAATAGGTGTTTTGGACGAGGGAGAGATGCACAATATACTCCAATGGGAGCATAGTGCACTTGCTCATTGCTAAACACCCCACCAACAATAAAAATAATATTAGAGATAAAGAGAGTGAGAATTACTAACTCATTGCAAAGAAATTTGAAAGAATACTATCATAAGCTATTTTGAACATGCTAATCCAAATATACTTTAATTATTTAAGTACCTGATAGGGTCTAAGATAGTCTCAAACCTAGCAATAACGCATTGGGTCCAATATTTAGGTCTAGACCCAACCAAATTGCTAGCCCCATTCATACCAATAGATGGCCTTTTGATATCATCAACCATCCTTAAAAGCCTGGTAGCTTTCAAAGATGGCTTCATTGCATTGACTGGCTTAACCCACTCCCTTATAGATGAACTTGTATTGATTTTATGGATGGTGCTTGTTCTTTAATGAACTTGCTTGTTTCGTGTGTTTGCTTTACGGCTCGGGTATTTATGCCGGATTGATTATTTCATGAGATAAAATTTGTGAAGCTTCTTGAGCAGACCAACAATTCTTAAAGTATTTAGGTAAGATTTCTACTCATAAGCAAGCAACCCGTGTACAAATTATGGTAAGTATTTTAGAAAAAATAAAAATAATAGTAAAAATAAGATAAAATGTTATCTGGAAATCACTTTGGGTATTGGAAATCTCTATAATAGCTTTAAATCAATATACAGGCTATGAAATTTGAAACTAAAAAAATGGTACAAATCTTGCAGATCCGTGAATACTTTTTTTTGGTGAAATGAACTATTTGGATAATGGGTTACAGTATATGTTATCTTTAGGGCTACAAATCTCGATATATTTTCACAACCATAATGATCAAGGCCGAATAATTGACTTGAACATTTTCCAATGTCAAAACTACAATTTTTGGTGAGTTTTAAGGTTAGGGTTTACTTATTTTGATAGGGCTTCTGCCTTATCAAAACATTTTCCTTGTCTTAAAGTTATAAGAATTACATTTTCCTTTTCTTAAAGCTACAAAAAATATGTAGCACCTTCTTTTTAAGCTGCTCATCTCTACTGTGTTGTGTCATAGCAATCTAATCAACGGTTGCAAACTTAGGATGGGACCTATCACATGGGTTATCTCCCGTTTTAATGGATCTCACTTTCTTTTCATCGCAATACATCCCAAAATTGAATGACTACAACACTGATTTGGATAGAAAAATTGGGAGTATTCATATTATTCATCCCAGAGAAAAACTAAAACCAAACGAAATTACTGCACAAGAGGCAAAGTCCCATTTAAAGTTTCAAAGACAAAAGATGTTGCATTTATTTAAAGCAAACCCAATTATTCTACATCAATGTAGCCTTGCTTGATTTAACCTAGCATTTATTTGATTTAACCGGATAAGAAAATTTATCATCATCATAGCCTTTTTTAAATTAATTGGAGTCGACTTGCATTAGGATAACAAAATGATGAATATGGTGGCTCGCAGGGATGTGTACACTCGCAAATGGTGGGAGCAA
Source organism: Amborella trichopoda (assembly GCF_054954075.1). Taxonomy (NCBI): domain Eukaryota; kingdom Viridiplantae; phylum Streptophyta; class Magnoliopsida; order Amborellales; family Amborellaceae; genus Amborella; species Amborella trichopoda. The sequence continues at coordinate 34,605,004 of NC_142346.1, forward strand.
TGCAATCTTTGTTTCCTCCTCCCTTAAATTGATTTACGCAGAAGACGCCACATGACAAAATAACTCAATTTTCCATGGGGACCTTGTTTGTGCAGTCGCCTTGCGCCATTTCCTAACCTAGAGAGAGAGAGGAAATTATTATTGCCAAAAGACGTCCTACTCCTGCGGACTACTATCTATTTGTTCTTTCGAGCAAAATACATGCTAGGGATACTTTATAGATCTCAAATTTTGGAAATGTAATATCTACAACCCATATACTAATCTCAATTAAAAATAGTTCCTAAAGAAACTCTCTATGTACTAGAAAAAATAGCACCTCAAAATTGAATCGTGACCGTCCAATTTTTGTAACGCTAAATGTACGTATCCTAAAGCTCAAAATTTAAATATTTTATTTCAAGATAATCATCTAATTATTCTTATATGGTTTCTGAAATTTTGGAATTAAAATCTTCCTAAATAGGTATTTTGGGCAAGGGAGTGATGCCCAATAAACTCCCATTGGAGCATAGTACACTTGCTCATTACTATATACCCTACCAACTATAAAAATAATATTAGAGATAAAGAGAGTGAGAGATAATATCTCATTGGAAAAGAAATTTGAAAGAATACTGTCGAAGCTATTTTGAAAATGCTGACCCAAATAAACTGTAATTGTTTTAATATCGATGATTATTCTTCTATGGTATTTTAATGGGTAGATGGTGCATTTTTTTTTGGTAATTTGAACTTTTGTTTTGGTTAATCCGTAGGAATGACGGGCCCTACCCTGAAAGGGGTGCAATACAAGGATTTCCCATCGGGTCAAAGATTCAACAACTTTACAAAGATTTATACTATCGAAACCATATTTCTCGATACTATTTGAAGGTGCTATTTATTTTGGTTGTTTGGAGCTTCAAGTCTATACAAATCGCACCCCATAAGAGAATATTACTCAATAAATATCTTGAGGGATTTTATAATGATGTTGTGCAAAATATAAGTCAGAGTTTATGGGCTCAGCTATGTGACTCGGACTTGGCCAAGTTACTTGGAATTGATGACGTTTGAATATCTTGAGGGATTTTATAATGATGTTGTGCAAACTATAAGTCAGAGTTTATGGGCTCGGCTATGTGACTCGGATTTGGCCAAGTTACTTGGAATTGATGACGTTTGATGGTTTGCATGTAACTCATAATTTATAAACAAAGGTTTAAAGGAGCATAAAATAATCACTAGTATTCATGATTTGATCTAGTTGACTCGAACGCGGCTGAGTAACTCGGTCACTTTATCTTGCCGAAATCAATAGTAGCCTACAAACTCGGTAAATTAAAAATTAGACATAAAATCATAAAAAGTATATTTATTTAGTATATTAGATATTCCTATATAATTTTGAGGATGAATCAAGAATTTTTTTAATCGTTTGCTTAATTTGTATATTTTTCCCTTCTTGAAACTTTCATGATAACTCTAGCTCTAAATATTTTTTTTCAAAATCCAACTGTATATCCATCTTTCATAAATTTTAGACTTTTAATCTTATTTATGGTGTAGTTTGGCTTTTACTATTTTATGACACTTTATTTGTTTATTTCTTTTTAGAGTACTTTACATACAGACCCTAAAATTTTACGTAAAGTACGAAACACTCTATGTATAGGTGAAATTTACAAAGAACATCGGTCAGCCTACTTTTTTTATTTTTTTTCCAAAGTGCCCCTCGATCAACTCTAATTATAATTTTTTTTAGCTTTTTCGTCAGTAGGGCAGTGCTTTAAATCTTAGGACATTGTCTTACAAACGAAAAGGCTAAAAAAAAAACTTAAAAAAAATCATAAAAATTCGGGTTGACTGAGATGCAATTTTGAAAATAATGAAAAATTGGGTTGACCGACCTTCCTTGACTTTCTGTCTATAAGCAGAGCTTTTTATATTTTACCTAAAATTTTAAGGTTCGTATGTAAATTACTCTTCTTTGAAATTTATAGGCTTTTAAGGAATGTACACTACCCAAGCGAGTTCCATCAGACTCTCTTAGGTTTCACTCCCCAATTCATTCTTTATAACCTAAATAATGTTTCAATGTAGCTAATTAAAGAGACAAAAACTTGAAATGTACATAAAATAAATAGAAAATTGTGTTCAAATTGTTACCTGCAGAAGAGAGTAACAGTAGCACCAAGAAGAGGGTGGGAATGCCATGTATTTCATTGCTCCTACAAATTAAAGAAAATGAAGCATGAAAAATGATGTTCATACACCATATATATAGAAAGACAATGTGTTATCATCCTCATTTGTGGTGCTTAAATTTTCCGCAAGTATCGCGGTTGCTCATGTCACCTGGATAATATCGCTGTGCCTAAATTAAGTTAGCATGCTTTGCATTGCTTTTTTTAGTGAAGTGTGAGCCTTAAGTGCTATATATGGAGAAATGCATGTCTAGTAATTTAAACACAAGTATACATAAAACCTCAATTTAAAATTTACGGGAACCAGTACAGGCGCACATAGTATTTTTAAAATCTAGGGTTGGCATTCGAAGGGTGGTGACATCGATATACGAATATAATTAGAAAAAATAAAAATTCACAAAATAGAAAGTTCGGCTAGTTATGATTCAGTGATTCCTGGTTCCCCATAATCAAATGGCCCCAAAACTCCAGGTGTCTCCATACTCTGCACATGCACCCACAATATTAATGTGGTTGTGCGGTTTTCCACTCATACGCTTGAGGATCAATTTCCTGTATGCTTGACATCTCTCCCTTGAACTCTTTTACCCTTACTGCATGGGCTTGTTGAGGTTTGATGTCTTGTATTCTGAGGAAATATATCTGCCAAAGTTCGGATATATCCGTACATGGGATTCGATATATCTGGGACTTGATATATATATTCGTATAAGGGTATTTCGATAATTTGTACGATCTATCTGGGACTCGATATATATCGTTGCGATTGGGGGTTCATCCAAAAGTTGAGGGTTCAGAGAAAAACGCAGATCTCTTTGTAATTAAATAAAAATAGAGTGGCGTGAGGAAGAGAACAAATTGTAACCCTATTTTCATTGCTAGTAAAGAAGTTCTAATCTCCCGTAGACGTATGCATGTTGCTGAACCACATATATCTTTTAGTTGTGGTTGGTTGTCTCTTTCTTTTGTGTTTGTTTCTTCTTTTTTGTTTTCATGGATTGCTTTTCATTTCTACAATTTGGTATCAAAGTCTACATGGTTATTCCACGTTATGGGGTTTGCTACCACGATGAGGGGAAAGGGCTCAAGCATCAAGTATGATATTGAGAGGTTCAATGGAAAGAACAATTTCACCCTTTGACGACGAAGGATGAAGGATCTTTTGATACAACAAGGTCTGGCTAAGGCTTTGCTAGGAAATTGAAGAAACTAGCAAAAATAAACGATGAAGAGTGGCAAGAGAATGAGGAAAAGGCAATACGTGCGATTCATCTGAATCTCTCAAATGACGCCTTGCGTTATGTGGTGGATCTCGAAACTGTTCCGGAGGTTTGGACAAAACTCAATAGTATCTACATGATGAAATCTCCGACGAATAAGTTGTTCTTAAAGAAGCAGTTGTATTCTCTTCAAATGGAAGAAGGCACAAATCTGCTTGAACATCTCAGCGAGTTCGACGAGATCATAAGCCAGTGAGCACGCCTTGACGTCGAAATCAAGGATGAAGACAAGGCCCTACTTCTGTTGGCTTAACTTCCAGGATCATACGATCACCTGGTTACGACTCTACTTTACGGGAAGAAGACTCTTGAGACGGACGAAGTTACTGCTACTCTTATATCAACGAGACAAGGAAGAATACTAGCAGTATTAAATCTCAAAGAGAAGGTTTCTTTGAAAAACACAAAGAGAGTCATGAAAGGGGCAAATTAAATCAAAAGAGGTATGAAAACTGAAGTTGGTCAAAATCAAATGGGAAGGGCAATTGTATTTGCTATTACTGCAAAAAGGAAGGTCATAAGAATAGAGACTGTCCGAAAAGAAAGGATGATATAAAGAGGAAAGAAATATGAAAAACATCTGATGAAGCTAGCGTGGCCGATAGCTTTGACGGAAACGATGGAGATCTTCTCTCTATATCTTCAGGTAAGAATCAATTTACTAATTCTTGGATTTTAGATTCTGATTGTTTTTTTCACATGTGTTCAAATAGAAACTGGTTCGAAACCTACAAATCATATAGTGGTGGGTCTGCTCTAATGGGGAACGATGCGGTATGCAAGACTATTGGAATAGAAACTATCAAAATCAACATGTTTGATGGGATAGTATGAACCTTATCAGATGTGAGGTATGTCCCACAATTAAAGAAAAACTTAATATCTCTGGGGGCTCTTGATTTGAATAGTTACAAGTATACAACAATGGGTGGAGTTCTTAAAGTTAGTAAGGGATCTATAGTTGTCTTGAAAGGTCAGATGACTGGGAACCTATATAAGTTAATAGGGAATCAGTTATAGGTGGAGCTTCTGTAATCACAAATGTTGACTCCAACACAGATGCCACAAATATCTGGTATATGCGTTTAGGCCATATGAGTAAACGAGGAATGATGAAACTTCATAAAAGAAAATTGTTGAAGGGTGTCAGAGCCTGTAAACTGGATTTCTGTAAGTATTGTGTTTTCGGTAAACAGTGCAAGATTAGATTCAAAACTGCAATTCATATGAGCAAGGATATACTAGACTATGTACACAATGATGTATGAGGACCTTCACCAATCAAATCCAAGGGTGGGGTAGAGTACTTCATTACTTTCATTGACGATTACTCAAGAAAGGTCTAGGTCTACTTCATAAAACACAAAAGTGAAGCATTCACGAAGTTTAAACAATAGAAAGCAGAGGTAGAAAGGAAGACATGAAAGAAACTAAAATGCTTGAGAACAGATAATGGAGGGAAGTACAAGTCTAGAGAATTTTAAGAACTTTATAAAGAATAGGGGATTGTATGTCACTTTACCACACCAGAAACTCTTCAGCAAAATGGTGTGGTTGAGAAGATGAACATGAATCTTTTGGAAAGAGCTCATAGTATGAGATTGAATGCAGATTTGAAGAAAAGCTTTTGGGCAGAAGCAGTTAACATGGTCTGTTTTATCGTTAATAGGTCACGATTTACGGCAATTGATTGTAAAATTCCAAAGGAGATGTAGACAGAAAAGCCAGTAGATTACTCTATGCTGAGGATCTTCAGATGTCCAGCTTATGTCCATGTGCAAAGTGGGAAACGTTCTAAATTAGACTCTAAGTCTAAGCAATGCATCTTTCTCAGTTTTGAGAAGGGAGTGAAGGGATTCAAGCTTTGGGTCCCACTTCACATAAGGTTGGGCTTAGTAGGGATGTTGTGTTTGATGAATCTCACATGGTAAAGACAATCAACATGCAAGATGACAAAGTGCAAGTAGATGAAAGTGATGAAAAACGATCGACAGTCAAGGTGGATCTAGAAGATCCTGAAACACCAGAAGAGGAAAGATCATCTAGTAGCATACCAGAACAACAGCAATCACATGGTGAACCCTATAGTTTGGCAAAAGGCAGAAAGAAGCGTGTTCACAAAGCCCATATGAGATACAGCTTTGAAGACATGGGAGCCTTTGCTCAAACTGTTGGTACTGGGGAAATCGATTCCTTCGAAGATGCTCTAAGTGTTACACAGAGTGATAAATGGATGATAGCCATGATGGTGGAGATGGAGTCTCTGAAAAAGAACAAGACTTGGGAGCTTGTCAAGAGGCCCAATGGAAGGAAAGTGATTGGGTGCAAGTGGATGTTTCGAAAGAAAGAGGCAGCAATAGAAAAAGAATGTGAAAGATTCAAGGCTAGGCTCCTAACAAAAGGCTACACTCATAAGGAGGGAGCTGACTACTATAAAATATTCTCTCCAGTTGTCAAGCACACTTCAATAAGGCTATTGCTTATTTTAGTAGCCATGTTTGATTTGGAGCTAGAACAGCTTGACGTGAAGACAACGTTTCTTCTTGGTGATTTAGAAGAACAAATCTTTTTCAGAAACCTGAAGGTTTCAAGGTGCATAGAAAGGAAGATAAAGTTTGTTTACTCAAGAAATCACTTTATGGTCTTAAGCAATCTCTTAAGCAGTGTTACAAGTGTTTCGACTCTTTCATAGTGCGGATTGGCTATTCAAGAAGTGAGTATGATTGTTGTATGTATTTTAAGTTCATGATGATAATTCTCTTATTCTCCCGATTCTTTATGACATGCTCATCGCTGTCAGGAATGCATGAGACATAACTTTTCTTAAGTCTATATTAAGTTCTGAGTTTGATATGAAGGATCTAGGGGCTGCTAATATGATCCTTGGTATGGAGATTCATAGAGATAGAATTGCAGGTAAACTCTGGGTAACTCAGAAAAGGTATGTTGAAAAGGTGCTGGAGCGTTTCAACATAACTTTTCTTAAGTCTATGTTAAGGTTTGAGTTTGATATGAAGGATCTAGGGGCTGTTAATATGATCCTTGGTATGGAGATTCGTAGATATAGAAGTGCAGGTAAACTCTAGGTAACTCAGAAAAGGTATGTTGAAAAGGTGTTGGAGCGTTTCAATATGAAAAAGGCCAAGTCAGTTAACACTCCATTGGCGAGTCATTTTAAGTTATCTAAACGGTAGTCTCCCACTATGAATGAGGAGATAGAGCAGATGTCTCTGATGCCCTATGCTAGCGTAGTCGGAAGCCTCATGTATGTTATGGCTTGTAGCAGGCTGGATTTATCTTATATTATCAGTGTTGTCAGTCAATATATGAGTAATCCTGGAAGGGAGCATTGGAATGCTATTAAGTGGATTTTCAGATATCTGAGTGAGACGTTAGATCTCGAAATTATGTTCAGCAGGAAGAGAAGCTCTACAGAACTGGTGGGATATATTGATTCCGACTATGCTGGTGATTTAGACAAGCGAAGATTTACTATAGCGTATGTCTTCACACTAGCAAGTGGATCTGTTTCATGGAAGACAATGCTTCAACCCACGATTGCCTTGTCTACGACAGAGGCAGAGTATATGGCAGCAGTTGAGGCTGCAAAGGAGGCGATCTAGTCGACTGGTATGGCTCGTGAGTTGGGGGGGAGTAAAAAGGGTTGCATTGTGATAATTAGAGTGTCATAAATCTTGCAAAGAATCAAGTGTTTCATACAAGGATAAAAACACATTGATGTGATATATCACAAGATCAAGGAGCTTGTGTCAGAAAGAATCATTCACCTGAAGAAAATTCATACGATTGACAACCCTGCAGATAGGCTTACAAAGCCGGTCACCACAAAAAATTTCAAGCTTTACTTGGACTTGCTTAATGTCTCTCATTGTTGAGAGTGAGGGAAGCACCCCATGGCAGGTAGGGGTGTAGTAGCGTACCTTTATGGAGGTACGGGCATGAATACAACTTCAGGGTGGCTCGATAGAATTCAAGCCAAGATGGAGATCGTTGAGGATTGATGTCTTGTATTCTGAAAAAATATATCTGCCAAGGTTCAGATATATCCGTACATGAGATTCGATATATCTGGGACTTGATATATATATGTATATCCGTATAAGGGTATTTCGATAATTTATACCATCTATCTGGGACTCGATATATATCGTTGCTATTGGGGGTTCATCCAAAAGTTAAGGGTCAAGGGAAAAACGCAGATCTCTTTGTAATTAGATAAAATTAGAGAGGCGTGAGGAAGAAAGCAAATTGTAACCCTATTTTCATTGCCAATAAAGAAGCTCTGATCTCCCGTGGACGTAGGCACATTGCCGAACCACGTATATCTTTGCGTTATGGTTGGTTGTCTTTTTTTTTGTATTTGTTTCTTCTTTCTTATTTTCGTGGATTGCTTTTCGTTTCTACAGGGCTGTCTTCCATACTCTTCCTTGAACTCTTCTAAGTAATGTTCTTAAATCACCTCTGGAAGTTCTCTACCAAATGACACATGCAAAACCCTGGATAGCAGTCCGGGAAGATACGTTCTAGTAGTTGTAATAGCCATTTTTTTCAGTCCGAACAATCACAAGTCTTGCTGTGTATAGAGCAACTCCTTCAGGCAATTAAGAAACTATATCAAAGTATGTTTGCCCTCATTCTCTACTACAGTGAACGCTATTGGAAACATGCCACCATCAACATCCGCATTGATAACACTCAACAGAGTCTCTTTGTATGTTCCCTTAAGAAATGTCTCATCTAAACCAATGAGAGGCCTACAACCATACAAAAATCTCTTGAGGAAAGGATGAAAGCACAAAAATATATGTTGGAATCTATAGTCACGTTCTGTAGGTATGTATCTTAAAGTTTGGGGTTTGGTGACTCGTAGCTTCTCCATATATAGGGATAGCTCTATATATGACTAGTTATGTGACCTCAGAATCATTTATGTCACAACAACATCACACCATGTTCGCATTGAACATCATTCTTAATATATTTGGGTCTCATAGTTATTTGGTCGGTCAAACGGGGTTTAAATTTCCTCATTACCTACTGGCTTCGTGCTAATGGATGGTGAGTCATTCCCAATTGATCCATACAAGTGTGGTGATTTAACAATTCTCTCACCTTAAAATAATTTGTGGTGGAACTCTAGAGCATTGCACTATCCAGTTGTACCCCTCCTTAGGTGATTAGAATTAAAAGATCTTGGGACAAAATTTTGATATATATAATAATCTTCTAAATGATTACTGAGTAACCTGACATCCTCGAATTATTGTCGTACATAGAGATGAATATGTGGGTAGACTGAACTGCATAGAGAATCCGATAGATGCATATCATCGGGATCAAGTCGGATGTGTCTCGCACTTTCGGAGTCCGCATCACATGTATGTACTACATTTTGGACGATGGGAATGGGCACTGGTTGAATGGGGCGGCTGAAAAGGTAAGTTCAAAGGATTCAATAAGTGTTAATTATAAATCTTGAAATACACGATAAATATATATGTCATAAGTATTACCTGATCCTCGTTGATGGTCCTCATGATGGAGCTACACCCACTACATTTGTTTGATGTTTCCTATGTATTACTTCGCATGGTTAATTCGCAATACGTACATGACCATTGGAAGCCACCAACAACATACATGTCACATCTGCATCTTTGTTTACTTCTACTAAACTATCTCTTTCTAGATATATAATTGTCAAATTTCTACAGTCACAATGCGTAATAGATTGGTCCAATGATTCACTCCCATTATACAAAGTAGTTTTCACATTCTCACCCTGATATAAAATGGAATTCTCTCATTCTATATATAATTTTAAAAATCCCCCCAAAAAATATGAGTTCAAATTAGAATCATTCAATTTAGTTTTTGATTCATTGCTGCTACTACAATTATTGACTTGTCTATAAATATTGTTGAGATCCAACACATTTGCAAAGTATTCAACAAAATTCTTAAGAGAGGCACTAATGGAGAAGCCACCTCAAGATTGTTACCGAGTGGGATTTATGTTGACCCTAAATTATCAAGAAAAATAGTAAAAATATCCTAGTGATTTTCATGCATTGCACCCCCATTGCCAAAGTAGTCTTATGTATTTTACTTTTATTTTCATCCATTGCATCCCCATTGCCAAAGTAGTCTTATGTATTTTGCTTTTATTTAAGATTTTTCTATGTATACGTAGGGGCCTGTTATAATACCAAAAGCAATGCATTTTTTAATTATTTTACGTTCTTTTTTATTTTGTTTTCTTGATATGTAGGGCCTGTTATGATACAATAGGTAATACATCTTGAAAGAGTTCTTAATTATTCCTTAACTATGGTCTTGGCCATCTCTATGTAACTTTTGGAGGAATTTGGGGAAGCAATGTCTGATCAACCCAATTTATCTGATGTTTCTTATCAGGTACAAAGGACTCAATTTATCTGATGTTTCTTATCAGGTGCAAGGGACTATATCATTTCCAAGTCAATGTGCATATGTGGTGCTACGAATGTCATGGAAAATGATCTACTCCCTGATAAGACTCTTATGGCTACCATCAATGGCATCTTGGAGCCGAACACGAGCAGTGCAGAAAATGGTGGGAGCTGGGTACAAGTTCAAGGTATGTGTGCTGATCATTTGGGATCTTTTTTTTGTTTTTTTCCAAAGGAAAGAACTTGGACATGCATGTCCATGTCATTTTAATGTGGTTTTTGGATAAGGGGCCCTCTAATTATTATTTTATCTCTAATGTGGTTGTGCACATCAGTTTTCTCGACAATGTGAGATCATGTTGTTGTTTGTCTACTTTAACAATGTATATTTGCTTTATGGAAATTGTGAGGAAACTAGTAAGATTGTATATATTCTACAATGTGGTATACTTCCATATTGCAATAACATCTTCATCTAATTCCATAGGATAGGTTTGACATGCCCCAGGTGTTCAACAGCAGAGGAGCCATAGAAAAATTGCTGTAAGAGTGTGATGATGAAGATTCTAGAGTTACAATTAGTATCAAGAAGCCAAAGTGATGCATTTTGAATGGGGAACAAAGATAGTTTGTATGGGACAACAAAAGTAGGAGGCTCTAGTTTGAAGTGTGTTGATAAAGATATGGGGTTTAAAAGTTATTAAGTCAAAGGCATGATACCTTTAAGCGTATGTAGTTTCAACGCCAAAAATTATTTTTGGGAGAGAAAGAGACGAAACAATGTTGTAATCATATTATTTGAATTTTATATGAGCAATGTTAGTGAGGATTTTTCTAGTAATTTATATGGAATTATCGCATGCTTTGCTCTCTTTCTCGCAAGTCTCTTCCTTTTCTAGTAATTCATATGAAATTTTCGCATTCTTTGCTCTCTCTCCCAAGTCTCTTCCTTATTTGATGGGTAAGTTGTGGTTTGAAACTTCAACACTCTTTCTCTCTATATCTCTCTCTAAAATTTCAAAATAATTTGATGTACTTTATCTTTATGTGTCAACGTGAATAATTCTTATTTGATGATTAAGTTATGGTTTGAACCCTCAAATCTCTTTCTCTCTTAAGTCCAAGTAAACTATAGTTAATTAGTTATTGCCCAAGGCACCAATAGTACTCCATTTATTCTAGTTTGAGTGGCAATGTCACCCAAAGAGAGTCAAAAAGCATAAACAATACCCTAGTGATGTATTTTGGTTTTGTTTTAATTTTTAAATAGCAATTTTGTGGGTCGTAAATTTCAAATAAAAGAAGGAAATACCATGAAACAGGTTTGCTTGATGCCAAATTGGAAAATGCAGTCCCTGCCCCAACACATTCACAAGGAACAAAGAATGATGCTTTGCTTGAAATCATATTTAGTGAATTAACAAAAGATGGAGCATTTAATGAAGTGCAAATATATTCATTACATTTGATGCACAACATCAATATTGCATCCACATTTCAACCTCACAATAATCATTATGTACAACTCCAAAACTACATATACAAAGTTGTCACATGTAAATGCTCAAAAATCTCATAGGAAAAGTAGCTTTTCTAGCCCCAAAATTGTGTTAACATCACACCAAGAATCGTGTGGTAGCATTTCCATTGCCATCACCTTCTTTTCCAATTGTTCGTTGACGACACATTGAAAACCCCATGCCTTGGCCAAACTCTTGTAAACTTCATAAGCATCATCATGACTTGAAAATCTTTTCCAATGGTATGGAACTAAATCACTAGAAACTATTTCTAATGGGTTTTCTACAATTGAAGCAAAGCCCTCTACAAGCATGGTTTCATTTGGAGGACTTTCCATATGTGATCTACTTAGGTACCTGTAAAAAAGGACTCAAATTTGATTGTGAGTACCTGCAAAAAAATCACTAAATTACATAATATTTATACATTAGTGATTTTTGGGGCTTGTTCGTAAAAATTATAATGGCTAAATAAATCAAAACCACAAAGACATCCATTTGGGCCAAAACTGACCCTCATTGTTCACTTGAAACTGAAAAATGTAGATTCATACCTCTTTTTTTTGTTTTTTGCTTTATTTAATTTTTTTTTTTTTTGTCCTCTCATAATCATAACAAGCAAAACAAGTCATAAGTAGCAAACCAAACTATCAATAGGGTTACTAACACATCAGCAACTCGTATGTAATACATATATCAATAAACCACATATCAAAACAATTAGTAACCATAACAAGCAAATAACACATCACTAATCATATACTCATATATACTACATTAGAGATAAAATAATAATTAGACAGCCCCTCATCCAGAAACCACATTTGAATGACATTGACATGCATGTCCAAGTTCTTTCCTTTCGAAAAAAATAAAAAATCCATGTTTGAGGGTGTAACAACGACACATAAGAGGAATTTTGAGAACAAGCGAAAACACAATGCAAGACTACAAAATTTTTTAGCATTGTAAGAAGCATAAATGGGCCAAAACAGAGCTGCTCTATTATTACCATGTTAATCCTTCACAATTCGTCATAAAGAAATGGGCCAAAAACAGAGCTGCTCTATTATTATTATGCTACTGAACATTGTAAGAAGCATAAATGGGCCCAAACAGAGCTGCTCTATTATTACCATTAATCAACATAAATTTTTAATTTTTAATTTTTTTAAATAGAAGTGATTTCTCCATTAGTGTTCTATTAGGAATTTTATTGAACACTTTGTAGATGTAATGTTTCTCACCAAGTTTTACAAGCAAGTTAATAATTGGAATGGGTACAATGCATCAAAATGTGTTTCTAAAGAAAAAGTCAGTGGTTCTATAAGGTTCTATTGCAAAAGAAATAGCAGCCCAAAAACAAAATTTGCATTTTGAAAAGATCCAAAATGCTCATATAAGAACCCGGGGCTTCATTACCTATCATGACCATCTCTCATTTTAGGATCAAATCTTCCACTCACGCCTCCTTATCTTGTGAAAAATAAGCAAACTAGCAACTGCATGAGACCGTCATATTCAAAATCCAGATTTTGAGAGTAGCTTTGAACTTGAATGAAATAATGGGTTCTCAAATAGGCAAACCTCCATTCAATATTCAACAAAAAAAAGGGTGTCTTCCATCATTGGCATTACAACCCTAATAGAGGTCTTGAGAGAGAGGGAGGGCAAGGCGTGAGAGAATAGTAACCCAAGAGAGAGAGTATGGGATAGTTTCATTCATTTCTTCCAGCGTTTCTTAGGGGAGAGAGAGAGTATGAGGGAGGGCAAGGCATGAGGGTCAGAGGGAGAGAGAATGGGGAAGGCGAGGGGAGGAGAGAGAGCAAAGGTGTGCCAGAGAGGGGATAGAGTAGGTGGGGAAAACTTTAAAATTTCTTCGTTTTTTTGAAAGTTGTTTTTTGAAGTTTTGAGCGAAAAGTCTAAAATGCCTTAGTATAAAGGCTTTGTTCATCGAATAATGTGAGGGTAGTAAATGTAAAGCGGTACTTCACAGGTCCATCCAACTTAACTTATGGTTTTTGGAGGGTTGGTAACGCTAGAAAATTCCAATATATATATATATATATCAATAAGCGAAAATAAATAATGATTTCGACTACCATCATCACTGTCCAAAGTTCATCGTACAGTCACGATTGTCCGGTAGTATTTTATTTTTCATTTTTTTTTTATAAATCGAAATGACCTGAAATTTAGAGCGTGTATTGATAAAAATAGATGAATCTATGAAAAATATCAAAAAAAAATTTTATGTGAAACCAGTTGACCAAAATACCCTCAAAATATTTTTGGGGTATTTTGGTCAATAATATTTTTGAGATTTATTTTTTTTATATTTTTATTATATGTGTCTCACTAAGATGTACATACGGTTCAAATTTCAGGTCATTCCGATTTATAGAAACAAAATGAGAAGTAAAACTCTACCAGATAATCGTGACCGTACGATGAACTTTGAACGGTGATGAGGGTAGGTAAAATTACTGTTCATATAAGCGAAAATTAACAGTGATTTCACCAATCCTCATCACATCCAAAGTGCATTGCATGGTCACGATTGTCCGGTAGTGTTTCATTTTTCATTTTTTCTATAAATAGAAATAACCTGAACTTTGGAGCATATGCTCATAAAAAATAGGCGAATCTAAGAAAAATAACAAAAAAAAGTTTACATGAAAATAATTGACCAAAATACCCCCAAAACGCTCCAGGGGTGGTTTTGTCAATTGTTTTTCACAAAATATTTTTTTTAATATTTTTGTTTGCTACGGCTCACTATGATATTCACACGCTCTAAATTTTAGGTCATTCCGATTTGTAGAAACAAAATGAAAAATAAAACGCTACTAGATAATCGTGACCATGCGATGAACTTTGGACGGTGATGAGAAGACTTTTCCGATATATATATATATATATATGAATGAGGTTTGTATAGAACCTAGGCTCTAAACGATCAAATTAGAGCGTACCTTCAAATAGTATCGAAAAATGTGGTTTCAATACTGGAAATCTTTTTGATAGCTTTAAAATATATTTTTTATCTTTATTTATAAAGTTTAAAGCTTCAAAAAATAGTGTAGATCGAGAGATCTATGAAGACATGAAAATCTTTAAAATTGATGGTCTAAAAATGTGTTACAAAATATACTATTTTCAAAACTTAAAATCCATTTTTTTTTCATGTTCATGTATCTTGATGTCAAGATGATCAATTTGAGCATATTTGAGCATGAAAACAACCTCTTCTAGTGAAATTATTGAGATAGGCTCGAATTTGATTGTTTAGAACCTCGGCTTTATAGAAATGTTTCCCTATGTAAAAATAAAATAATATATATATATTGATCAATTTATAATGGTGAATTATTTTTTTTATATTTTTATTAGGTGCAGCTTGATGAGAAGAACACACACCTAAAATTTCAAGTGATTTGGATTCATAGAAAAAAAAATTAAAATTCAACTACTACCGGACATCCGTAATCGTCAGTTGGCCCAAATTGAATCTGGTCCGCTGGGCCCGATTTTTTTTGGGAGCTAGTGGGCTCACGTAAGCTTTTTCACACACACACACAGATATATATATATATATATATATATATATATATATATATATATATATATATATATATAATTTTTTTTTTTTTTTTTTTTTTTCTTGTAACCATATAAAAATCCTTTTGTTTCTCTTTCTTTTTTCAAAAATTTATTTTATTTTTTATGGAATAATTTTATTAACCTAGGTTGGAAGGTTTGAAGATACCATTCCCGAATACCCTGATTTTCTGGAGCAAGGTAATCTTGTTTGATATAATTAATATCTATTTTTCTCTTTTTTCTTTCTAATTTAGTAGCTAAATATTTTTCTATATATGCATCATATGCATCATCATTATTTATATCTTTTTCTACTTGTAATATATTATCTTCTATTTGTAATGTAATTATTTGAAATTCAGCTATGTCAGGTTCAGATGTATACGTGTGAATAACTACATGATCAGTTGTTCTTTTGACTCCTTGTAATTGGAAGTCTGAAGATGTTGTAGGTATTGAAGGAGAAGGAAGTATGATAACATCGGGAGTAGTATGACAAGATTTTCTAGCAGGGATTAATGGTTTTTTATTTCTTTTCCTATTAATATCTATATCATCCTGTACTAGAAGCTGTTGGAATTTTATTTCAATATTTCCATCCTGATGTTCTATTATTTGATTTGGAATATTATTCACAGGTACTTCCCTGGGCTGGTTTGCATTTTGCAATGCCCATGATTGAGGTAGAATAATATCGGACCAAGTAATGGTTTTTGGTATAATCGTATTTGATTTTTCTATATTAGTTTGAAATAGTATAGTTTGATCCTTTTTATCAGCTTGCATAATATTAAGACAGAGAGTATTCATTACTTTATAATACTATTGCTAAATTCTAAGAACCATGTATCATATTAAATCCATGAGTTTTCAAATTTATAGTTAATATATCTAATATATTTGGATCGGTTAAAGAAACAGAAAAATTTGGAAAGCAATTAAAATATATGGGTCCACTACATAGGCTGGATTCTACCATGCCTATGAGTGAATCTGATAACTTATTGTGTCTTGTATTTCTTAGGCATACAAGCACTGAAGTGTTTAACCCTAGACGGGTTAAAGGTTTAATGGCTATTTGGATTAATCCAATGTGCAAATATTTATAATTATTTTCCTTATGTTTGTCAATAATTTTTCTTGATAATAATTGAAAGACTTCCTGGTTTTGCGTTACTGATAGACTTTCTTCTACTGTTTTTATAGCATAACCTAATTTGAATTTAAATGATCCTTTCTGATAAATATCTTTAATTGGTACTTTAGGAATATTCCAATTTTGGATATGAGATTCAATATCATTTATGATGATCTCCTCTTTATTTTTAACTCTTAAGGTTTGAGATTGAGTTCCAGTATTACCTTTAAGATTACTAATTAAATTTGCCATCTGTAGGTTACGGATAATAACAATCTAGATGATCAAGGGTCCAGCGTGTTCCCCTAAGCGGCTCTTCTTGGCCTTGGTGGGTACTTTGCCTAGACTTTCCTTTCGCCTTTTGCCTTAACTCTCGGACCAACTTTCTTAAATGTAAATTTAAATAGGTTTTTATAGTAATATTGTAACTTTTAACTCTTAACAGTTTACTATTTTTACTGTTTGGCTCTGATACCAAAACGCGCAGGGATCTACAATAAAAACATTATATATTGTTTAAAGTAAGTATGTGAATATTAAACTGTTATATTTTAGTATTTCTTGTAAAATTTTGTAAAGGTTTAGACAAAATAGAATTATGCAAATGAAAAGTATGATTGATATATCGATAACTAACCACAGTGTGTGATTGAAATTACCTATTTTAATACTGAACACTATTTTGAATTGCATAACATCAACATCAAATTTCATTCTTATAGAAATTTGTACAGATACATCTAAAAGGAATACAAACTGTAAATTTACAAGTAACAGACTGTATACGAACTGGTACAAACTACAAAACAAACTATCTGTAAACAAACTGTAAAATAACAAACTTACTGTTTACATATGCAATAACTGGAAAAGAGTTTCCAGTGTTGAGGGCAATAGGAAGGAAGAGAGCGAAAATTACAATCACACATACTAGGTATAAAGGAAAGGAGGAAAAGATAGAACTTGGAAATCAAGGTGAATTATTGTGACCTGGTATTCATGAGCTATGAGGTCAGGATAGCTGTTGCAGAGGATGGAGCAGGTAGAAGATAGAAGAGTGTCTTCTGAGAGAGAGAGAGATGAAAGAAGAGGAGCAGAGAAGAGAAGAGAAGAGAGGAGAAGAGAGCCTCCGAGGTTAAGGTTCTGAGTGACCTTCCTCTGCTTATATAGAGAAGGAAAATGGGATGCCTTCGTAGCGAAGGCAAGGTGACGAGACGTAAAGTAAAAAGGGGTGTGACATAAAGAAGATGCTGTCGGCTGTCGGCAGAAGAAAACAAAATAAAAAAGAAAAAAAGTGAAAAAGCCTTTTGTCATGGTCGGCACTTAAGGACAAAAAGGCATCTGTGAATAGTTCACAATTTTGTCTTTTATGTCGGTGCTACAGTGACGGTATCTTTGAATAGTTATCATTTTGTCTTTTTATGTCGGTGGAGAGCATCTTTGCACAATCATGGTTTGTCGTATGTTGGTGAAGAATATCTTGACACAGTAATGTGTCATGGTCTTTGACTGAATTCATCTAGGTCATCTTCTTCTTTAGGGTATGTTTCTTCTAGGGGATAGTATCTATTGTTGTGAGTTGGTGATGACTAGACGGTCTCATCTGATGAGACCGGCTTTCTTCCTACTTCTGCAAAGATTTCCTTCATTTGTTGTTCCAAGGTTTCTTTGGAAGCATTAGGGTTTGATTAGCGCATATTTCTCAAATATGTGGGAAAGTCAAAGGAAGTATTGGCTGTATTATGTCCACTTGGACTCGGATTATATACAGGTTTTTGTGGAGGTATGCGTTTGGGTCCTATGGTTGTGGGATCCATATTAAAGATGTCCCACCATTTTACTGAGATGGTTTTTCCCAGTCGTAGAATATAGGTATGGTCAGCTGTATTATTGACAGAGATTGAGTATTCCCATTTCATAATCCATGGGAGTTGGTATAGTGCAACAAAGTATAAGTGATTGTCTGTATTATCATCACTATTATTGAATATAACGAATTGTTCCTGCACTTTTTGAAAAAGAGGAGGTAAAATTACAGTAGTTGATCCTCAAACTAAAAACCAATTTTTAAACCAGTTGGGGAATCTTTCGAAAATGGGTAAACGAAACTGAATATACCAACTATGAGTATTGTTTGGATTTTGGTAATAAAACATTTTATGTCATGCTTCTATGTATTCGGCATACTTGTAGTATTTGTACGAAAAATCAGGATTATATAATTTTTTGCCTTGAGCAGGATTGCAATCCCACTCATCATAAGAAAGCAATTTTTTTATCTGGATTTTTGAATATGCAATTACTCTAGTATTTTGTTGGTAATAATGGACAACAGAGATGGATCATGTTTTCATGAGGATTGCTTCATAATACTCACGAGTTTTGACTCCATTGGTTGGATTCAAATGGTTTATCAGGTATAGTGGAGCAAGTTTGATAGGGTCCATATTCGTATGGTGGTCATCGATTGTAATATCCATAAGATATGCTCTTTCAATATATGCAGAGCGAGGAAAATTAGGCCTTTGGTTTGGTTTTGATTAAGCTGGAGTATAGGCGGGAGTGGATGTATTAGTGTCTGGATAAGTGATTTGGTGAATAGGAGAAATGGAAGGTGAAAGGGTTGCCAAAGGCAGGTTCTCACCTTCAAATGGTATTATTTTCAGAGGGCGTTTCTCATTGCGAGAAGAATTGCTACGACAGCCCATGAGAGTAAGTGGATTGGACAAAGTATTATTATTATTAGCTGCAAAGAGCTGTAGTGCAAGTGATAGTGGTGAATCGTCGTTGGCGTCAGTGTTGCCCCCTGCAAAAATTCACAAGTGAGAAAATCAGGAAGAGAATTAGAAGACCCGGGAAGGTGTTCAATAGTAAAATCAAAAGAGGACAGGATAGCCTGCCAGCGGGCAAATATTTGTTCAGCAACAAAATTTTGAACATTGCGTCAGCAAACAAAATGGCTGGCAATCCAGACCAAGAAGTTGCCAAAGCAATAGTAAATGGATTTACTGGCTGGTTAAGAGGCTGGTGGGATTTCTATGTTGATGATGAAACAAAAAATAGAATCCTCACCAATACAAGACAATGAACCGCCAGAAATGAACAAAATCAAGAAATAATTTATACTGAACGTGATGCAATAGACACCTTAATATACACAATTACACTACATTTTGTAGGAAGCACGACCCTATTGACAGCAAGATCAGAGGATCTGCTATCCAATCTTCGTTGTCCTACATTATCCCATTATAAATGGTACAAGGATGTCTTTTTCTCAAGATTACTAATACGAGAAGATTGTCAATTAGCCCATTAGAAAGAAAAATTTATTGCTGGCCTACCATACTTATTTGCCGAAAAAGTCAAAGAAAGACTTAGAAAGAAACATAATGGAGTTATAGTATAATCTGCACATACACTTGGAGAACTATTTACAGAAATATGTGCTAAAGGATTAGCTTTATGTACTGATCTTAAACTCAAAAGACAATTGGATAAACAGCAAATTACCAAGCGTAAAGAACTTGGTGATTTCTGTGAACAATTTGGATACCATTTAGATAGAAAAAATAAACCGGAAAAGTTATATAAGAAAAAGAAAAAATACAAAAAAGACAAATATAAATCCAATAAAGTACATAAACAATATAAAAAGTCCAAACAAAAATTTATAAAAAAAATTCTCTCCAAATACTAAAAATAAAAGGAAACTTCCAGTATGTTATAAATGTGGAAAAGTTGGTCATTACAAACACCAATGCAAATTAAAAAAGAAAATAGAATCATTACACTTAGATGAATCAATTAAATCAAAATTATATAATATAATAAATTATGATTCCATATCTTCAGATTCTACTGAATCACATATAGGAAATATTCAGGATGACGACCTTTTATGGACAGAGTCATCTGCTTCTTCAGATAGTTAAAAGTTACAATATTACTATAGAAACCTATTTAAATTTACATCTAAGAAAGTTAGTCCGAGAGTTAAGTCAAGAGACGAAAGGAAAGTCTAGGCAAAGTACCCGCCAAAGCCAGGAAGAGCCGTTTAGGGGAACACGCTGGACCCTTGATCGTCCAGATTGTCATTATCCGCAACCTACAGATGGCAAATTTAATTATGTAAAGGCTTAGCATCGATAGCAAGATTAGGATAAAAATCACTCACATAATTTAAACATCCTAAGAACCTTTGAAGTTCTTTCTTGTCTAGTATTTGATCAAGAAATTTATCAGCAAATTGTATGGATCGATCTATAGGAATAATAGTGCCATGATGAATATTATGTCTTAGAAACCTAATATACAATTTTGCCTCTATTATGAAAAGAGTGAGTGAACAACATATTACTAAACAAAAAGAACCTTCTATTTCAGAACTGAAACATGAAATTAAAGAAGTAAAAAAAGAGGTTCATCAATTAAAAAATAGAATTAAGACCCTAGAATTACAAAATTTATCTCATCAAAATTCAGATACAGATGAACTAGAATTCAATCATCTTATTACAATATATAGTCCTTATCCACCGGAAGATATACCAGAAACCTCAGAAGCTAAACCACTTCTGATAACAACTTCTTCTGTAAATCTGATAGATAAAATTATGATTAAAAAATGGTTTGTTCAAGTCACTATAATAGTAGCAGAAGATTATCGCTTTCAAACATGTGCTGACCTTAATTGCATCAATGAAGGATTAGTACCGACAAAATATTTTGACAAAACAACTCAGATCTTAAATACTGCAGATGGCAGTAGACTCTTTATCAATTATAAATTATCCAATGCTTCTGTTTGTAATAATCAACAATGTATCAATATACCATTTATCATAGTCAAAGGATTAAGCCAAGCAGTTATTCTTGGAGTCCCATTTCTTACATTACTATATCCCTTATCAATAGATCAAACAGAAATATCTTCTAATTATCAAAATGTACCAATACACTTTGACTTTATTCATAAACCAAAATTAAAGGAAATCAATAACGTCAAAAGTCAATTACACAATAAAAAAAAATTTCTTTGTACTTTAAAACAAGAAATTAAATATAAATATGTAGAAGAACAAATACAGAATCTTTTGATCCAACAAAATATTCAATCTATTCAACAACAAATCGAAACCTCTATCTATAGTGAGCATCGCAATGCTTTTTGGGAAAAGAAAAAACATAGTATTAGTCTACCATACGAACCTGGATTTGATGAAAAACAAATACCTACTAAAGCTAAACCAATACAAATGAATACTACTTTATTAGATAAATGTAGAAAAGATATTACTGACCTCAAAAAAAAAACGTTAATAAGACCAAGCTCATCACCATGGAGTTGTGCAGCTTTCTATGTCAATAAAAATGCTGAAAAGGAACGAGGAGTTCCTCGATTAGTCATTAATTATAAACCCCTCGTATCATAATTTATTATATTATATAATTTTGATTTAATTGATTCATCTAAGTGTAATGATTCTATTTTCTTTTTTAATTTACATTGGTGTTTGTAATGACCAACTTTTCCACATTTATAACATATTGGAAGTTTCCTTTTATTTTTAGTATTTGGAGAGAATTTTTTTATAAATTTTTGTTTGGACTTTTTATATTGTTTATGTACTTTATTGGATTTATATTTGTCTTTTTTGTATTTTTTCTTTTTCTTATATAACTTTTCCAGGTTTATTTTTTCTATCTAAATGGTATCCAAATTGTTCACAGAAATCACTAAGTTCTTTACGCTTGGTAATTTGATGTTTATCCAATTGTCTTTTGAGTTTAAGATCAGTACATAAAGCTAATCCCTCAGCACATATTTCTGCAGATAGTTCTCCAAGTGTATATGCAGAGTATACTATAACTCCATTATGTTTCTTTCTAAGTCTTTCTTTGACTTTTTCGGCAAATAAGTATGGTAGGCCAGCAATAAAGTTTTCTTTCCAATGGTCTAATTGACAATCTTCTCATATTAGTAATCTTGAGAAAAAGACATCCTTTTACCATTTAAAATGTAGAATTACAGATGCACCTCAAAAATCTATCGGAAAGGTTGTTTTAACGCCGGAATATAATTTTTTTTTTCTTTTTTTTGCAGTTTCAGAAGTAAAGCATATTGCAACACATTATCTAGACCATCTATATTAAAGATTTTCATATGTTTATAAATTTCCTTTATTTTAACTATTTTTGGAGTTTAAAATTTTCTAATTAAATATAAAAATAGATTTTAACATTATCCTAAGATTTTTTTACAACAAAATTACATGTTGCGATAAAATTTGGAGGTGAGCCTTAATTGGATTGTTTAATGTTGCAACCTTATAGAAATCGCACTTGAGACAAATTTTAAAATATACACTTTTTTCATTTTAGTGGACAATCACAAAAAAAGAAAATTTTGAAAACATATCTTAGAAAGTGTTTTTTAAGCCATTTAACATAGGCCGCCCATTTTTGTGTGATACTTAGATCTGGACATTAGAAGGATTTTTTTGCTTTCGAAATTTTTTAGATAAATTTATTAGATAATTTTTTAGATAACTTTATTATATGATGATAAGGACACCTCATTTTGTGGGCTAGTCATACTGATAGTGACTATCTATGCATGGACTATATGCATATGGCTTAATGCAATTAGTTGTTTATCATGAGATAATTTGTGAGATTAAATGTGAGAGAAATCCAATAAACTTTGATAAGTCCCACATTACATTACATGAGATATTGTTCTAATTGATTCAAACTTATAATGTGTTTGGTCACTCGGATATGTATAATTGAACCTCTCTTGATCTTGAGATTGGATCCAATTAATAGGTTCATGATGACACCTGTTAGCCATCTAATCCGAGTGTAATATCAATAAGAGATTGAATCTATTAGATGGTGAAATGTTTGAAAGTCCGAGCACTACTCCTACACTGTGGTTTTGAATGGATAAAGTACCAGTTCGTGACTAAAGAAACTTTGAGAACAATGCATGATTTTAATAAATTTTTGTTTAAGTAAAAATCGGTGTTACTTGAGAATTGATATGTACATAGAGTTGTGAACTTTTGAGCATATGAATAAATGTTGAGAGAGCAAGTACGAAGATATATGTGAACATATATGTCAATCTTTATAAGCATAAATTATCATGAACATACACATAAAAGTATTGTACTCTTTACCATACCGTATGTTCCCATATTTCTTTTCCTTTAAGGATACCCATTGCATTCTTAGAATATGTGATTATTGAAGATGATGATTACTTCCACAATTAGGACCTAGTAGATTAGTAAGTCAAGCATTAGCGTGAGTATGATGTAATATGTTGACACATAAACTACATGATATTTGATTAAATATGTGGATGAAGGAGATCGAACATGACATTTAAATTGTGATTCGTGGTTTATGTGACATACACCAGATATAGAAAGAGTTCTTGACAATTTATTATTGCGATTGCATATGTTTGACCACACTTGTTTTTATTAATTCATAACTATTGATTATGTTAATGGACCATGTTAATTGACTATGCTTATGGAGCATACAATGGTTTATGCTTATGCATGATATGAGATTAAGAAAGTTAACTTGGTTGTTGATACTTGCCCCCTTGCTTGATATGAGTATTGCTTTTATGGTAGATAATGAATGTTTTAAATTATATCATTGTACATAAGAATGAGGGAGAGAATTGTTTATAAGGCCTCAAAAAGCCAAGTGAGAGAATGTTGGCTATGTGGCTTTTCAAGGCCTTAAAGCTAATAGTCTTACGCTCAGTGGAAGTTAGAGAGAGACTGAATCTGGGTGCTTGGCGAACTGGGGCCTAGATTCATATATTTCGAGTATACGTTTTGAGAGTGTGAACTCTCAGGAACGTGTGAGGGTCACCTCCCAGTCAGGACTATATTAATTAAAATGCCTCATAATTGATGTGATAAGCCAGGGCTTGGAGAATCTAATTGAGAATAATAGAACCCGAGTATTGAAAAAGTATTCGCGCTGTATGGAATGGTCGGCTCATGGGACATGAGCCCGTATCCTGGCACGAGACCATTCCATGGCATGTGCACCCACAATCGTATGGGAAAGCCACTCTTCTATAGTATTATCCGACTTAGAAGAGCTAGTGTGCATGTGCTTTGATAGGACCTCTATATTTGAGTAGGAACATGTCCCACAAGGGTGCACCAATAATCCATTGAACCCCTCGGGATGGGAAGCTCTAGCTCAATGACTTTCATGTGACCAACTATGTGTCCCTGCCACAGACTGTGGAGCATAGTTCTATTGGGTCAGCTTGATACACTGGTGGAACATCATTCAGGTTAGCCCAATGAAAGACTCTGACTAGTGTTATAAGTTTAGATATCTCATTTACCTTTGGCTTATATTAATCTAAAATTGATGAGAAAATATTTTATATTGATGAAAAATTGTGTAATAATATTGATAAATTATTTAGAGAATTTTTGAGATTTTTGAAAAAAATTTTAGTTCTTTTTTTAAACAATAAATATGATTTTCAAATTTGTTTGACATAAATATCAAACAAAGACATTCTATAGGGATGCCACATGGATCCCAAGTGGCCATAGGGATGCCATGTGGCACCCCCACCTCCCAACTCACGGATGACATCATGCTGATGTCATATTTATGTGGGGACATATTTGTCATTAATGTTTTTGTTGGTATTGTGTTATAACATGTTATCTTGTTATTTAAAATGTTATATATTGTTATGACTTAAGTTTGATTTAAGTCACATGTTTGTTTTTGCCCATATGTGTCATTTTTTGCATGTGTGAAGTCATGGAATTTTGAGAATTAATTTAATTCATATTATTATTCACATATGATCTTGTAGCATGTGAGTATATCTTATGTGGCACCACCTTATGGGCTTGACCTATATGAAACTTTAGTGTTGTTAAAATCCTATTGGTGGTGACATAAGATATTTTATTCACATGTGTGGATGTCCCATATTATCTTTATGTCCATGTCCTTGCATTTTATTTACTCTCACAAATTATTCAAAAACCATGGACGTAAGTATAAACATGAATTTAAACTTAATGAGAAATAAAAGATGGAGCTAAGGGCTTCAAGGTAAAATGACTATAAACCTAGGTTTTAAGGAGTGAAATGTATCAAAAACTCATCCATTGATCTTGGTGATAAGATATGGATGAGTGGCTTGGATAAAAACCTCTCATGTGCCATTGATCTAAGGCATCAAGGATTAAGAGCAAATTCATCTTTGTGATCTAAGTATAAAAGTAACTTTTAAGATCAATTATAACCCTAACTTGAGTATTCACTTCAAAGAGAGAGAGATCCCTTGAAAAATATGGTCACCCATGAGACTATCTTCTTTCTTGAACTTTCATTTGAAATCCTTCCATGGGGTAGTCCATCATTTATGTGATCAAGCCCATACTATTGTTTCATTAAGATATTGATTTTTCTTCTCATATTTTTAATTCCTACCTCATTTCCATTATCAAAGCTTGTTGTAATTCTTAATTTACAGTAGCTTTCTTTATTTTTGGTCATGAAAACTTGATATTTGAAGAGTCCCACAGCAATAGTGTAGTTCATACACATAGTATATGTACACTAGCTCGCTTACTCCATGATCTTGAGTAGTTTCAACTTGATTTCTTGTTTTTATTTTTCTGAAATTTTTACTGAGAATATATAACTGATGAGATATTTATTTCATCATATTTGAGTATAAGAAATATTCCATTGAGTTCCATTTTTAATGTTGAAAAGTTCATGTAGTCCCTTATAGACCACATGGTGTCGTTTCACCATAACTTCCTTATTTTGTGTAGTATCTCTCTCAAACTTTGAAGGGCTATTTTGATACTTGTCTCTCTCATGGTTTGATCTTCATTGAGTGAAATAAATGTGATCATTTGCTTCCCATTGGATTGATCTCTTTGAGTTATTATTATCACCCGTGCCTTAGACAATGAGACAAAATTAAGTCTTCAAAATGCCCTTTCGTGGCCCGGGCACAAGGGTTCAAACTATAGTTTCCCCATGTATGTTTGTATGTTAATTTGATGTATTTACGATTATTAAATAGATTCATGATTGGTTAAATTGTGTATGTTGTGTGAATATTGAGATTGTTTTTTAATCTTGCGGTATAAGCTTTACTACTATGCATTATTGTTTATACGAATTGAAATGTTATTTAATTATTATGATCAAGTGTATGATGTGTATGAGATATTATGATATATGATAAGGATGAAGAATAAAGATGAAATTATCATATAATTTTAATATAATGAGGAATTGCGAGTGCAAGTTATGCAATATGTTGTAGAGATGTACAATGTGAATATTTGAATATTGTATTCAATTTAATTGAATTTTTTAGGGATATGTAAGGGACCTATTAGGGTTGAATTTTATTATTCAAATGTGTGTAAAACATGTTTGTAGGCTGGAATATATGTATTATGGTTCTGTTTTGAGATATTCATGCATTTAAACCCTTGAGTTTTTATAAAAAGAAAATTTTTTAAAAGATTGCATTTCTAGCCCATTGGCCTTATACGACCAACAAATTTGACCATTTAATTAATGTATACAATCAACATTCTTATAGTTTACAATCCTTGTATTACCCATTGAATCTTAGAGTGAGATGAAGAGGATTTGATAGTTTGAATGGACATGAAATTCCCTAAAATAAGAATAACTTTGAGACCCAAAGATATTAAGAATGATGTTCAATGCGAACATGGTGTGATGTTGTTGTGACATAAATGATTTTGGGGTCACATGACTAGTCATATATAGAGCTATCCCTATATATGGAGAAGCTACGAGTCATCAAACCCCAAGCTTTAGGATATATACCTAGAGAACATGACTATAGATTCCAACATATATTCTTGTGTTGTCATCCTTTCCTCAACAGATTTTTGTATGGTTGTAGGCCTCTCATTGGATTGGATGGGACATTTCTTAAGAGAACATACATGGGGATTATATTGAGTGTTATTAGCGCTGATGCTAATGGTGGCATGTTCTCGATAGCATTCACTGTACTAGACAATGAGGGCATACATACTTTGATATAGTTTCTTAGTTGCCTGATGGAGTTGCCCAATACACAGCAAGACTTATGTCATTTGACGATTGTTTGGACTGATAGAAAGGGCTATTGCAATCACTAGAACATATCTTCTAAGATTGCTATCCAGTGTTTTGCAAGCGTCATTTGGCAGAGAACTTCCAGAGGTGATTGAAGAACATTACTTAGAAGAGTTCGAGGAAGAGTATGGAAGGCAACCAATGCAATAAGGGTAAAAGAGTTCAAGGAAGAGATGTCAAGAATACGGGAAGTTGATTCACGCACAACCACATTAACATTGTGGGTGCATGTTCAAAGTATGGAGAGACCTGGAGTTTTGGGGCCATATGATTCTGGGGAATTAACTTTCTATTTTTTGAATTTTTATTATTTCTAATTATATTCTTATATCGATGTCATCATCCTTCGGATGCCGACCCTAGATTTTTAAATGTGTGCTCCTGTATTGGTTCCCCTAAATTTTAAATTCAGATTTTATGTAAAAGTTTCAAGAAGGGAAAAATATAAACATTAAGCAAACTATTAAAAAATTCTTGATTCATCCTCAAAATTATATAAGAATATCTAATACATTGATTTACTAAATAAATATAATTTTTATGATTTTATGTCTAATTTTTAATTTACCGAGCTTATAGGTTGCTACTGATTTCAGGAAGGTAAAGTGACCGAGACACTCAGCCGCGTTTGAGTCAACTAGATCAAATCCTTAATACTAGTGATCATTTTATGCAGCTTTAAACCTTTGTATATAAATTCTAAGTTACACTGCAAATCATCAAATGTCATCAATTCCAAGTAACTTGGCCATGTCCGTGTCACCTCATCTTAGTCCATAAATGCTGACTTTTAGTTTGTACAACCACATTATAAAGTCCCTCAAGATATTCACTGAGTAGTATTATCTTATGGGTGCGATTTGTATAGAGTTGAGGCTCCAAACAATCAAAGTAAAGAGCACGTTCAAATAGTATTGAGAAATGTGGTTTCAATACTAGAATCTTTGTAATTACCTTAAACATATTTTCAACTTTAATTACAAAATTTAAAGTTTAAAAAATAGTGTAGATTGAGCAGATCTATGAAAACTTAAAAACCTTGAAAATTGACGGTCCAAAAATGTGCTACATTATGCACTATTTCCAAAACTTAAAATGTATTTTTTCTCATGTCCATGTATCTTGATGTCGAGATGATCAATTTGAGGATATTTGGGCATCAAAATATCCTTCTAGTAAAACGTTTTAGAGCGTTTTAGAATTGTTTAGAACCTTGACTCTAGATAAATGTTTTCCGTATTTTAATGATGTGACATTAATGGACAATCACCAAAACAAATTGATATTTATCGATTACTTTACAAACATATTGGTACACTTTAGCCTACTCATGGATAAACCCCTATTTTTTAGCCCCTAGATTTTGAAGCACGCTGCAATTGTCTACCAAAGTGATTGAAAGAATACAATTTTTTCAAATTTATTTTCCAATGAGATAGTAACTCTAACTCTCTTTATCTTTAATATTGTTTTTATTGTTGGTGGGGTATATAGTAATGACCAAATGTACTATGCTCCAATGAGAGTATATTGTGCATTACTCCCTTGCCCAAAATACCTATTTAGGAAGATTTCAAAGTCCAAAATTTCGGGAACCATATAAGAATAATTAGATGATTAATTTCAAAATAAAATATTTGAATTTTGAGTTTTAGGATACCTAAATTTAGGATTACAAAAATTGGGCAGTCACAATTCAATTTTGAGCACTATTTTTTTCTAGTACATAGAGAGTTTCTATAGGAACATTTTTTAATTGAGATTAGTATATAGGTTTTACAAAATACATTTCCAAAATTTGAGAGGTAAAAAGTATGCCTAGCATGTATTTTGCCCGAAGGAACAAATAGATAGCAGTCTGCAAGAGTAGGAAATCTATTGGCTATAATAATTCTCCCCCTCTCTCTCTCTCTCTTTCTCTCTCGCTCTCTCACTAGGTTGGGAAATGGCGCAAGGCGACGGCACAAACAAGGTGCCCATGGAAAATCGCAATATTTTTTCATGTGGCCTCTTCTGCGTAAATCATTTTATGGGAGGAGGAAGCAGCGATTGCATTGCTCCCACCGTTTGCGAGTGTACACATCCTTGCTAGCCACCATATTTATCATTTTGTGGTCCTAATGCTAGCCGACTCTACTAAATTAAAAAAAGGCCATGATGATGATGAATTTTCTTACCTGGTTAAATCAAACAAATGCTAGGTTAAATCAAACAAGGCTACCTTGATGTGGAAAAATTGGGTTTGCTTTGAATAAATGCAATATCTTTTGTCTTTGAAACTTTAAATGGGACTTTGCCTCATGTGGATTAATTTCTATTGGTTTAAGGTTTTTTCTTGGATGGACAATGAAAACTCCCAATATCCAAATCTATGGTCCTGAGGGTTGTAGTCATTCAATTTTGGGATGAATTGCGATTGAAATAAAGTGAGATCCATTAAAACATAAGATAACCCATTTGACAGGTCTCATCCTAATTTTGCAACGGTTGATTAGATTGCTATGACACAACACAGTAGAGATGAGTAGCTTAAAAAGAATGTGCTTAGAATGAGAGTTCATTATTTTTTCAGTGAGTTATTTGGGAAAGGGCGGCTACACTTGGTAGGAATTGAGC